>NC_143048.1:45030000-45135000 GCF_057628025.1 Oncorhynchus mykiss
GGCGAAGACTTTTGGAGGATGGCCTGGTGTCAAGAAGGGCAGCAAAGAAGCCACTTCTCTCCAGGAAAAACATCAAGGACAGACTGATATTCTGCAAAAGGTACAGGGATTGGACTGCTAAGGACTGGGGTAAAGTCATTTTCTCTGATGAATACCCTTTCTGATTGTTTGGGGCATCTGGAAAAAAGCTTGTCCAGAGAAGACAAAGTGAGCGCCACCATCAGTCCTGTGTCATGCCAACAGTAAAGCATCCTGAGACCATTCATGTGTGGGGTTGCTTCTCAGCCAAGGGAGTGGGCTCACTCACAATTTTGCCTAAGAACACAGCTATGAATAAAGAATGGTACCAACACATCCTCTGAGAGAAACTTCTCCCAGCCATCCAGGAACAGTTTGGTGATGAACAATGCCTTTTCCAGCATGATGGAGCACCTTGCCATAAGGCAAAAGTAATAACTAAGTGGCTCCGGGAACAAAACATCGAAATTTTGGGTCCATGGCCAGGAAACTCCCCAGACCTTAATCCCATTGAGAACTTGTGGTCAATCCTCAAGAGGCGGGTGGACAAACAAAACCCCACAAATTCTGACAAACTCCAAGCATTGATTATGCAAGAATGGGCTGCCATCAGTCAGGATGTGGCCCAGAAGTTAATTGACAGCATGCCAGGGCGGATTGCAGAGGTCTTGAAAAAGAAGGGTCAACACTGCAAATATTGACTCTTTGCATCAACTTCATATAATTGTCAATAAAAGCCTTTGACACTTATGAAATGCTTGTAATTATACCTCAGTATTCCATAGTAACATCTGACAAAAATATCTAAAGACACTGAGGCAGCAAACTTTGTGACACAAATATAAATGTTCATTCCCAAAACGTTTGGCCACAAAAGTTTCTAAATAATGAAGACATTTCAAATGTCATTTATGTCTATATACAGTGTTGTAACAATGTGCACATAGTTACAGTACAAAAGCCAAAATAAATAAACCTTAATATAGGTTGTATTTACAATGTGTGTGGTTCTACTGGTTGACCCTTTTCTTGTGGCAACAGGTCACACATCTTGCTGCTGTGGTGGCACACTGTGGTATTTCACCTAATAGATAATATGGGAGTTTATCAAAATTTTGGATTTGTTTAAAAAAAAATGTTTTGGGGTCTCTGTAATCTGAGGGAAATGTGTTTCTCTAATAGGGTCATACATTTTAATAGGAGTTCAGGAAGTGCAGCTCTCTCTCTGTCTACTTGACCTCTCTCCTCTCTGGTGACATTTATATATTTATATTGACATTTGCCCTCATTGATGTCATTAGTATCAGCATCATGGATGACCTCCGTGCAGAGCAGGATATGCCTGTCTCTAACATAGGGGCCATACCTCCGTGCAGAGCAGGATCTGCCTCTAACATAGGGGCCATACCTCCGTGCAGAGCAGGGTCTGCCTGTCTCTAACATAGGGGCCATACCTCCGTGCAGAGCAGGGTCTGTCTGTCTCTAACATAGGGGCCATACCTCCGTGCAGAGCAGGGTCTGTCTGTCTCTAACATAGGGGCCATACCTCCGTGCAGAGCAGGGTCTGTCTCTAACATAGGGGCCATACCTCCGTGCAGAGCAGGGTCTGTCTGTCTCTAACATAGGGGCCATACCTCCGTGCAGAGCAGGGTCTGTCTGTCTCTAACATAGGGGCCCTACCTCCGTGCAGAACAGGATCTGTCTGTCTCTAACATAGGGGCCATACCTCCGTGCAGAGCAGCGTCTGTCTCTAACATAGAGGCCAAAGCTCCGTGCAGAGCAGGGTCTGTCTGTCTCTAACATATGGGCCATACCTCCGTGCAGAGCAGGGTCTGTCTGTCTCTAACATAGGGGCCATACCTCCGTGCAGAGCAGCGTCTGTCTCTAACATAGAGGCCATACCTCCGTGCAGAGCAGGGTCTGTCTCTAACATAGGGGCCATACCTCCGTGCAGAGCAGGGTCTGTCTGTCTCTAACATAGGGGCCATACCTCCGTGCAGAGCAGGGTCTGTCTGTCTCTAACATAGGGGCCATACCTCCGTGCAGAGCAGCGTCTGTCTCTAACATAGAGGCCATACCTCCGTGCAGAGCAGGGTCTGTCTGTCTCTAACATAGGGGCCATACCTCCGTGCAGAGCAGGGTCTGTCTGTTTCTAACATAGGGGCCATACCTCCGTGCAGAGCAGGGTCTATCTGTCTCTAACATAGGGGCCATACCTCCGTGCAGAGCAGCGTCTGTCTCTAACATAGAGGCCATACCTCCATGCAGAGCAGGGTCTGTCTGTCTCTAACATAGAGGCCATACCTCCGTGCAGAGCAGGGTCTGTCTGTCTCTAACATAGGGGCCCTACCTCCGTGCAGAACAGGGTCTGTCTGTTTCTAACATAGGGGCCATACCTCCGTGCAGAGCAGGGTCTGTCTGTCTCTAACATAGGGGCCATACCTCCGTGCAGAGCAGGGTCTGTCTCTTACATAGAGGCCATACCTCCGTGCAGAGCAGGGTCTGTCTGTCTCTAACATAGGGGCCATACCTCCGTGCAGAGCAGGGTCTGTCTGTCTCTAACATAGGGGCCATACCTCCTTGCAGAGCAGCGTCTGTCTCTAACATAGAGGCCATACCTCCGTGCAGAGCAGGGTCTGTCTGTCTCTAACATAGAGGCCATACCTCCGTGCAGAGCAGGGTCTGTCTGTCTCTAACATAGGGGCCCTACCTCCGTGCAGAACAGGATCTGTCTGTTTCTAACATAGGGGCCATACCTCCGTGCAGAGCAGGGTCTGTCTGTCTCTAACATAGGGGCCATACCTCCGTGCAGAGCAGGGTCTGTCTCTTACATAGAGGCCATACCTCCGTGCAGAGCAGGGTCTGTCTGTCTCTAACATAGGGGCCATACCTCCGTGCAGAGCAGGGTCTGTCTGTCTCTAACATAGGGGCCATACCTCCGTGCAGAGCAGGGTCTGTCTGTCTCTAATATAGGGGCCATACCTCCGTGCAGAGCAGGGTCTGTCTCTTACATAGAGGCCATACCTCCTCTTGAAGGTTGTGTAATCAGTACAACCTTCAAAAAAGTACTTTACACACATCATAGCTGTCCATTACAATCTTTGTAATAATTGGAATACATTATTTGTCACCAGTACTTGAAAACATGAATAAAACTAAATGCATTATGATACATACATACATACATACATACATGCTTACATACATTGGGGAGGACAAGTATTTGATACACTGCCGATTTTGCAGGTTTTCCTACTTACAAAGCATGTAGAGGTCTGTAATTTTTATCATAGGTACACTTCAACTGTGAGAGATGGAATCTTAAAACAAAAATCCAGAAAATCACATTGTATGATTTTTAAGTAATTCATTTGCATTTTATTGCATGACATAAGTATTTGATACATCAGAAAAGCAGAACTTAATATTTGGTACAGAAACCTTTGTTTGCAATTACAGAGATCATACGTTTCCTGTAGTTCTTGGCCAGGTTTGCACACACTGCAGCAGGGATTTTGGCCCACACTCCTCCATACAGACCTTCTCCAGATCCTTCAGGTTTCGGGGCTGTCGCTGGGCAATATGGACTTTCAGCAGGTTATCAAATACTTGTTCTCCCCACTGCACATACAGTTGAAGTCAGAAGTTTATATACACTGAGGTTGGAGTCATTAAAACTAGTTTTTCAACCACTCCACACATTTCTTGTTAACAAACTATAGTTTTGGCAAGTCGGTTAGGACATCTATTTTGTGTATGACACAAGTAATTTATCCAACAATTGTTTAATATAATTCACTGTGTCACAATTCCAGTGAGTCAAAAGTTTACATACACTAAGTTGACTGTGGCTTTAAACAGCCTGGAACATTCCAGAAAATGAAGCTTCTGGTAGGCTAATTGACATCATTTGAGTAAATAGGAGGTGGACCTGTGGATGTATTTCAAGGCCTACGTTCAAACTCAGTGCCTCTTTGCTTGACATTATAGGAAAATCAAAAGAAATCAGCCAAGATCGCAGGAAAAAAAATTGTAGACCTCTACAAGTCTGGTTCATCCTTGGGAGCTATTTCCAAACGCCTGAAGGTACCTCGTTCATCTGTACAAACAATAGTACGCAAGTATAAACACCATGGGACCACGCAGCCTTCATACCGCTCAGGAAGGAGATGTGTTCTGTCTCCTAGAGATGAACGTACTTTGGTGTGAAAAGTGTGAATCAATCCCAGAACAACAGCAAAGGACACTGTGAAGATGCTGGAGGAAACCGGTACAAAAGTATCTATATCCACAGTAAAACGAGTCCTATATCGACATAACCTGAAAGTCCGCTCAGCAAGGAAGAAGCCACTGCTCCAAAACCGCCATAAAAAAGCCAGACTACGGTTTGCAACTGTACATGGGGACAAAGATCATACTTTTTGGAGAAATGTCCTCTGGTCTGAGGAAACAATAATAGAATTGTTTAGCCATAATGACCATCGTTATGTTTGGAGGAGAAAGGCGGCGGCTTGCAAGCTGAAGAACACCATCCCAACCGTGAAGCACAGGGGTGGCAGCATCATGTTGTGGGGGGTGCTTTGCTGCAGGAGGGACTGGTGAACTTCACAAAATAGATAGATGGCATCATGAGGTAGGAAAATTATGTGTATATATTGAAGCAAATGGGTCTTCCAAATGGACAATGACCCCAAGCATACTTCCAAAGTTGTGGCAAAATGGCTTAAGGACAACAAAGTCCAGGTATTGGAGTGGCCATCACAAAGCCCTGACCTCAATCCCATAGAAAATGTGTGGGCAGAACTGAAAAAGCGTGTGCGAGCAAGGAGGTCTACAAACCTGACTCAGTTACACCAGCTCTGTCAGGAGGAATGGGACAAAATCATCCAGTTTATTGTGGGAAGCTTGTGGAAGGCTACCTGAAATGTTTGACCCGAGTTAAACAATTTAAAGTTATTGATACCAAATAATAATTGAGTGTATGTAACTACTGACCGACTGAGAATGTGATGAAAGAAATAAAAGCTGAACTAAATAATTCTCTACTATTATTCTGACATTTCACATTCTTAAAATAAAGTGGTGATCCTAACTGACCTAAAACAGGGAATTTTTACTAGGATTAAATGTCAGGAATTATGAAAAACTGGGTTTAAATGTATTTGACCAAGGTGTATGTAAACTTCAGACTTCAACTGTATATAGCTGTGTTATGTTCTGCTTCCTGTATATAGATAGCCGTGTTATTTTCTGCATCCTGTATATAGATAGCCATGTTATTTTCTACTTCCTGTATATAGATAGCCGTGTTATGTTCTACTTCCTGTATATAGATAGCCATGTTATTTTCTACTTCCTGTATATAGATAGCCGTGTTATGTTCTACCCCCTGTATATAGATAGCCATGTTATTTTCTGCATCCTGTATATAGATAGCCATGTTATTTTCTACTTCCTGTATATAGATAGCCGTGTTATGTTCTACTTCCTGTATATAGATAGCCATGTTATGTTTTACTTCCTGTTCATTACTGGTCCAACGTCTTAGAACACCTACTCATTCAAGGGTTTTTCTTTATTTTTTACTATTTTCTACATTGTAGAACAATTGTGAAGACATCAAAACTATGAAATAACACACATGGAATCATGTAGTAACTAAACTCCTACTTATTAGGACCTGATAGTGAACTAGCTGAGATAGCTGATTGCGCTGCTATATTTAGTTAGAGTGGTTATTGTGGGAGAGGGGAGAGGAGACCAGGGCCCAAAAGGGAGGAGACCAGGGCCCGAAAGGGAGGGGAGAGGAGACCAGGGCCCAAAAGGGAGGAGACCAGGGCCCATAGGGAGGAGACCAGGGCCCAAAAGGGAGGGGAGAGGAGACCAGGGCCCAAAAGAGAGGGGAGAGGAGACCAGGGCCCAAAAGGGAGGGGAGAGGAGACCAGGGCCCAAAAGGGAGGGGAGAGGAGACCAGGGCCCATAGGGAGGGGAGAGGAGACCAGGGCCCAAAAGGGAGGGGAGAGGAGACCAGGGCCCAAAAGGGAGGGGAGAGGAGACCAGGGCCCAAAAGGGAGGGGAGAGGAGACCAGGGCCCAAAAGGGAGGGGAGAGGAGACCAGGGCCCAAAAGGGAGGGGAGAGGAGACCAGGGCCCAAAAGGGAGGGGAGGGGAGACCAGGGCCCAAAAGGGAGGGGAGGGGAGACCAGGGCCCATAGGGAGGAGACCAGGGCCCAAAAGGGATGGGAGAGGAGACCAGGGCCCAAAAGGGAGGGGAGGGGAGACCAGGGCCCATAGGGAGGAGACCAGGGCCCATAGGGAGGAGACCAGGGCCCAAAAGGGAGACCAGGGCCCAAAAGGGAGGAGACCAGGGCCCAAAAGGGAGGGGAGAGGAGACCAGGGCCCATAGGGAGGAGACCAGGGCCCATAGGGACGAGACCAGGGCCCATAGGGAGGAGACCAGGGCCCAAAAGGGAGGGGAGAGGAGACCAGGGCCCAAAAGGGAGGGGAGAGGAGACCAGGGCCCATAGGGAGGAGACCAGGGCCCAAAAGGGAGAGGAGACCAGGGCCCATAGGGAGGGGAGAGGATACCAGGGCCCATAGGGAGGGGAGAGGAGACCAGGGCCCATAGGGTGGAGACCAGGGCCCAAAAGGAGAGGAGACCAGGGCCCATAGGGAGGGGAGAGGAGACCAGGGCCCATAGGGAGGGGAGAGGAGACCAGGGCCCATAGGGTGGAGACCAGGGCCCAAAGGGGAGGGGAGGGGAGACCAGGGCCCATAGGGAGGGGAGAGGAGACCAGGGCCCAAAAGGTAGTAGACCAGGGCCCATAGGGAGGAGACCAGGGCCCGAAAGGGAGGGGAGAGGAGACCAGGGCCCGAAAGGGAGGGGAGAGGAGACCAGGGCCCAAAAGGGAGGAGACCAGGGCCCATAGGGAGGAGACCAGGGCCCAAAAGGGAGGGGAGAGGAGACCAGGGCCCAAAAGGGAGGGGAGAGGAGACCAGGGCCCATAGGGAGGGGAGAGGAGACCAGGGCCCAAAAGGGAGAAGACCAGGGCCCAAAAGGGAAGAGACCAGGGCCCATAGGGAGGAGACCAGGGCCCAAAAGGGAGGGGAGAGGAGACCAGGGCCCATAGGGAGGGGAGAGGAGACCAGGGCCCAAAAGGTAGGATACCAGGGCCCATAGGGAGGAGACCAGGGCCCAAAAGGGAGGGGAGAGGAGACCAGGGCCCATAGGGAGGGGAGAGGAGACCAGGGCCCATAGGGAAGGGGAGAGGAGACCAGGGCCCAAAAGGGAGAAGACCAGGGCCCAAAAGGGAAGAGACCAGGGCCAATAGGGAGGAGACCAGGGCCCAAAAGGGAGGGGAGGAGAGAGGAGACCAGGGCCCATAGGGAGGGGAGAGGAGACCAGGGCCCAAAAGGGAGGAGACCAGGGCCCAAAAGGGAGGGGAGAGGAGACCAGGGCCCTGGCCAAAAGTATTGCACTATTTAGGAAAAAGGGTGTGATGAGGGGCACAATCAAAATGTAGCGGTTGAGTTTAAGGTTGGGGTCAGCACCTAAACACGCAGATCTCTCTGACAGGACGCCAGCTCAGCCTAACCACAGCACAGTAATCACAGAGTCTAGACATAAACAGCACTTCTCCTCAACTTACTGTGTCTGCGACCTGTATGATACCTTACGTCCTATGGGCTCTGGTCAAATGTGTTGCACTATATAGGGAATAAGGTGCCATATGAGATCAAATCTGAACTGCCTTCAGTCAGACAGACAGAGAGGGAGAACAGGCTTTCTTTGCTTGTGAGCGAGGGAGGGAGGGAGGGAGGGAGGGAGGGAGGGAGAGGGAGCTGCTGTGCTGTTTGGTTATCAGGAAGGAGTCTGTTCCCCAGTATAACCCCAGGGCTTGTTTCAGTGTTGGTATGTATGCAAACACTGCTTCTAGAAACACGTGATGTTGCCTTGGCTGGCTGGTTGACTGGCTGGTTGACTGGCTGGCTGGTTGACTGGCCGTCTGACTGGTTGGCCGTCTGACTGGCTGACTGGCCATCTGACTGGTTGACTGGCTGACTGGCCATCTGACTGGTTGACTGGCTGACTGGCCATCTGACTGGTTGACTGGCTGGCTGGCTGGTTGAAAGGGATGTTTTCTGTAACATAGGATAGCCGTCTCTCCTCCCCTGGACCCTCTGCAGTTCATCTCAAAACGAATCACCTCTCCTCTGATGTCGTGGCAGCCTGATGACATCACCAGTGCTATGACATCACGCTTCAGTCTTTCATTCTCTCAGTTTTATTTTGGAGCAGAACGGACCAAATTTGAAGACACACACACACACACCTCTCTCCCATTGGGCATAAATGTCAGTTCAACATCTAGATTTGGTTGAGTTGTCAACAAATAATGTCACCATGTCATCGGATTTAGGTTCAAAGTTGGGTGAAAAAAAATAGTTTAATTCCCTTATGTAGATTTACGTTTTTCAAATCCAATCAGTTGTCCACGTTGTATTCAATGTCATCACTTTACATTTTCTGGTTGAAATCCCTTTGAAACAACGTTGATTCAACCAGTTTGTGCCTCTGTTTCTCTGTCTCTGTCTGTCTGTCTCTCTCTCTGTCTCTCTCTGTCTGTCTCTCTCTCTGTCTCTGTCTGTCTGTCTCTCTCTCTGTCTCTGTCTGTCTGTCTCTCTCTCTGTCTCTGTCTGTCTGTCTCTCTCTCTGTCTCTCTCTGTCTGTCTCTCTCTCTGTCTCTGTCTGTCTGTCTCTCTCTCTGTCTCTGTCTGTCTGTCTCTCTCTCTGTCTCTCTCTGTCTGTCTCTCTCTCTGTCTCTGTCTGTCTGTCTCTCTCTCTGTCTCTGTCTGTCTGTCTCTCTCTCTGTCTCTGTCTGTCTGTCTCTCTCTCTGTCTCTGTCTGTCTGTCTCTCTGTCTCTCTGTCTGTCTCTCTATCTCTGTCTCTCTGTCTCTCTCTCTCTGTCTGTCTCTGTCTCTCTGTCTCTCTCTCTCTGTGTCTGTCTCTCTCTGTCTCTCTCTCTCTCTGTCTCTCTCTGTCTCTCTCTCTGTGTGTCTGTCTCTCTCTCTGTCTCTGTGTCTCTCTCTCTCTCTCTGTCTATCTCGCTCTCTGTCTGTCTGTCTGTCTGTCTGTCTGTCTGTCTGTCTCTCTCTCTCTGTCTCTCTCTCTGTCTCTCTCTCTCTCTCTGTCTGTCTGTCTGTCTGTCTGTCTGTCTGTCTGTCTGTCTGTCTGTCTGTCTGTCTGTCTGTCTGTCTGTCTCTCGCTCTCTCTGTCTCTCTGTGTCTGTATCTCTGTGTCTGTCTCTTTCTGTCTCTGTGTCTTTTGATGAGATGAGAACACGTTCTCTGCGTTTCATTTTATGTTATTACAAACCTCAATCTTAATCACAGACCAGCTGAGATATCTTTTTACCTACACGCACTCTTTCATTCTGGAGCCAAACGATCTGATGTTTATGTTCGGTAATCATTCTGAGAGAGACTTGTTTGATTAGATAGATTAATCATATATCCTTCAACTTGTGCATAATTCAATATTCTAGGAGCTCTGTGTCTGTATCGTTGGGCTAGGTTGTATCTGAGAAGGGTGTGTAGTGAGCTCTGTGTCTGTATCGTTGGGCTAGGCTGTATCTGAGAAGGGTGTGTAGTGAGCTCTGTGTCTGTATCGTTGGGCCAGGCTGTATCTGAGAAGGGTGTGTAGTGAGCTCTGTGACTGACTATTGTTGGGCTAGGTTGTATTTGAGAGGGGAGTGTAGTGAACATGTTAAGGACGAAGGGGTGTGGTAGATTTAGGAGTGTAAATTTGATGCTTCCCACAAGAGCAATTAACAAGGAGACAGGGGAGGTCTGGGGGGAGAAATGGGGGAGGCAGGAGGATTTAGAAGAAGGTAATAGACGTCCCGGCTGGCACAGCAGTCACTTTTCAGCCTTGGGGGGGGGGGGGGGGGGGGGGGGGATCAGGGAGGGAGGGAAGGATCAGAGCGTGAGCAAGGAGAAGGAGGGAGGGGTTTTCACAAACAGCCACACCCCCTCCCTCCTCTCCTGCTCTAGTCTATCCCTCAGTTCCTCAAATTCAAATTAGCCTGGCAGGCAGCACACACACGGCACGCAGCAGACAGACAGTCAGTCACACTATACCCACTCCGTCTTCACTTCGTCTTCACTCCGTACAGTTGAAAGAGGAGTGGATTCTGGAGCGTGAAAATGTCTGCAGTGATGTGGGGAGTTGTCTGAATTTTGATCCGTCTGTCTTAGGAGAGAATGGTGGAGGAAGCTGTCTCGTTATACACCTCTCAGCAAGGTAAGGTAACGCATTGTCATTTGCTACAGGGGATGTGTGTGTATGTGTGTGTTTTACAGAGTGTTAGACACTGCCTGCTACACTGTCTGTGTGCCTGAGATATCAGCAGAAGCAAATGGCTCCTTGGCTTTAAATCCTTTTCCCTCCTAAAGGAGGTGTGAAGAAACCACATCAGAGATATTCTACGTTTCTGAGGTCTCGTCTCTTTTCACAACTAAGCAAACAGATGTACATTTTTTCACTATGTTGCTGGTATTCTCATTTTTTCACAATACTATAAAATGTACTTGTGGTAGTAGCTACATGTAAAAGTTAGCATGAGGGACTGACCAGTCTGTTGACGATGTGAGGCAAGCCCACTTCCTGTGGGTCATGTGATGTCATAGGGTTCTAGTACATTTGGGGAGTGGGATTATCCAATCGGCCTAGGGAGGTTTGTTGTGACGCTGGGTATTTTTAACCTGTGTTTCTGGTGACAACTTTTTTTTTTAACTACAACTACATGCAAAAAAGGGTCTATTGTCTTGCTCCCCATTTCAATGTGAGGCAGCAACAATACAGTCATCCAGCCAACAGCCGTCTGCTGTGTTGTCATGACAAAAGCGGTGGTGGTGGTATCGTGGAGCTGAGAAAAGAGAGCGATTTTTGATGAAAATGCAAATAGGATAGCAGAGCTGCTACTGGTCAAAGTCGAGGGGGATTTGTCCCAAATGGCACACTATTCAGTATGCGGTGCACTACTTTTTGACCAGAGCCCTACGGAGAATAGGGATCCATTTTGGATGCAACCAAGGAGAATCCCCAGTGCATATCTTGGAAAAGGGGAGGGCCGAAGGACTGTAGGTTTGTTTAATCTGAATCTATTTAAACCCAGGCTGCTTGCCGCTGTGTCTTTGTGCTGAAGGAAGCCTGGAGAAGGGTGAGAATGGGTCATCTGCTGCCTGTCGTAGTTATGGCGATGCGGTTTTAACAACCCATCATCCTAGAATTTAGCAGGACACAAGGTCAGGGTAACAGGCCCCTGGTTTTAATGCTCGGGTACGAGGACGAGCTGAGAAGAGTGCTTTTTAGCTCCTCTGATATTCCTTGATAAGAGTGAAACAATTTTAGAGAGAGGAGAGAGTTTGTGTACATGGAAGACAGAACACCACTATTTTAAAGGGAGCAGGCCTCCTGAGTTTGAAGACAGAACACCACTATTTTAAAGGGAGCAGGCCTCCTGAGTTTGAAGACAGAACACCACTATTTTAAAGGGAGCCTCCTGAGTTTGAAGACAGAACACCACTATTTTAAAGGGAGCCTCCTGAGTTTGAAGACAGAACACCACTATTTTAAAGGGAGCAGGCCTCCTGAGTTTGTGTACATTGAATTCAATCACAATGATTCCCCTTGAGAAAGTAACACTTTCTTTAAACGCAGCTTGATTCGCAAAGGATGTGTCCCAAATAACAACCCATTCCCTAGACCGGTGCTCCCTAGACCGGTGCTCCCTAGACCGGTATACCAGCGCTCCCTAGACCGGTATACCAGCGCTCCCTAGACCGGTAGACCGGCGCTCCCTAGACCGGTAGACCGGTGCTCCCTAGACCGGTAGACCGGTGCTCCCTAGACCGGTATACCGGTGCTCCCTAGACCGGTATACCGGTGCTCCCTAGACCGGTGCTCCCTATACCGGTATACCGGTGATCCCTATACCGGTATACCGGTGATCCCTAGACCGGTATACCGGTGCTCCCTAGATCGGTGCTCCCGATACCGGTAGACCGGTGCTCCCTAGAATGGTGCTCCCTAGACCGGTGCTCCCTAGACCGGTAGACCGATGCTCCCTAGACCGGTAGACCGGTGCTCCCTAGACCGGTATACCAGCGCTCCCTAGACCGGTGCTTGTTTTATGTATGTTCATGTGATATCTGAGTGTCTAACATTACAACAGAATCTATGGGCTGACATGGGCTAGTTGATCTGGACATTTCTGACAAGTTATAAATAGCTCTAATAAGAAAATTACTGCTGAAGCACTACCAGGTGTCCAAAGTGCACCTTGTGCATTCTACAATGAGTACACTGAAAAGTCAGGAGTACACTGAAACGTCAGGAGTACACTGAAACGTCAGGAGTACACTGAAACGTCAGGAGTACACTGAAACGTCAGGAGTACACTGAAACGTCAGCGAGTACACTGAAACGTCAGCGAGTACACTGAAACGTCAGCGAGTACACTGAAACGTCAGCGAGTACACTGAAACGTCAGCGAGTACACTGAAACGTCAGCGAGTACACTGAAACGTCAGCGAGTACACTGAAACGTCAGCGAGTACACTGAAACGTCAGCGAGTACACTGAAACGTCAGGGAGTACACTGAAACGTCAGGGAGTACACTGAAACGTCAGGGAGTACACTGAAACGTCAGGGAGTACACAAACTTCGGTACTTTTTCGATTATAGAACACAAAAAACGGTCCGGTACTAGAATTTGTTACTTACATTCTGCCAAATGTGTCCCATGTCATATCGATTGAGGGGATCCAGTCTGTCTAGTAATTTGTCTGAATCTTCTCTAGGGGGCAGTAGTAAGCTAGCCAGGCTACTTGTCTTCTCTAGGGGGCAGTAGTAAGCTAGCCAGGCTACTTGTCTTCTCTAGGGGGCGGTAGTAAGTTAGCCAGGCTACTTGTCTTCTCAAGGGGGCAGTAGAAAGCTAGCCAGGCTACTTGTCTTCTCTCGGGTACAGTAGTAAGCTAGCCAGGCTACTTGTCTTCTCTAGGGGGCGGTAGTAAGCTAGCCAGGCTACTTGTCTTCTCTCCGGGGCAGTAGTCAGCTAGCCAGGTTACTTGTCTATGTAGATGACACAGCCCGAGCCACATTTGATAAGCAAGTGAGAGGAGAGAGAATGCCGACAGCATGGCTTCTTCTAAGGAAAACATCATACCTCCACTCCCGCAGCTTGTTGACAACTGGCTCCAGAAGAAAACTGTGGGAGTAATTTGTTTACAAAGCAGATGAGGGCCAGCCCACCAAAACAACTAAGCAACAGGTGTTATAAAGCAGTGCCAAATGGGAAGGGAGGTTTAGTTCCAAAACAACAAACTATTTCCCACATTACATTGGAACGGTATTCTACTAGCTACTAAATTCAATATTTTTTTGTTGTTGTTGTGATAATGACATGAACATATTCAGCATGACATTCATGTGAACATTATAATATGATTACAACTCAAAAGTAAATGTCAAATGTGCTCAATTTATCTATGACAACAATACATTTAGACTACTTCCTGTTTCCCTGGGCTTGCTAACAGTAGCCTGCCAGCAGCCCTGGGTGAAGCGTTGCACTCTGGGAGTTGAAATGCACTCTGGGAATCCTAGTATGCTGTGTAAAATCTATTGTATGTGTGGTGTGTAGACTATTGCAATATAGAAGCTTCGGAAATGAGCTTTAATCTTCTTTTGGAACTAAACTAAATTTAGTTAAATTAAAAAAAATTAAATTTAGTTAAAATTAAATGATTTACAGTATATATCAGTGATTGAATAATGAAATGGTTTTGCATCAGGAACATTTTAAGATATCCCTTGTATTATTTACAGTGGTGTTTTATTTGTTAAAGAACTGAACATAAGAAAACATTATGTGTGTTGTTTTTAGTTGGTCAACCAGTTATCAACATCAAACATGCTATGTTTCTCAAATTTAAGCCCAGTGGCTATTCTGTGACTTTAGATAATAATTTCAAACCTTGTTTACATATACGATCACATACAGTGAGCTCAAGGTATTGTGACAGTGACAAATGTTTTGTTGTTTTGGCTCTGTACTCCAGCGTAATCAAAACAAACAGCAAACGAGTCCAAGTTCTTAGAGCCACAAGCTTGATGTAGTCATTGCGCGCTAGGAATATGGGACCAAATACTAAACTTTTGACTACTTTAATTAAGCCATAAGTGATTTGTTCCAATACTTTTGGTCCCCTAAAATAGGGGGACTATGTAGAAAAAGTGCTGTAATTTCTAAACGGTTCACCCGATATGGATGAAAATACCCTCAAATTAAAGCTGACAGTCTGCACTTTAACCAAAGTGCAGGAGTACAGAGCCAAAACAACCAAAGATTTGTCACTGTCTCAATAATTTTGGAGCTCACTGTATATCTCTCCATTATACGTGGGAAGGAATAGATTTCCAAACTTAAATCAATTGGAGATGATTTCTTGGTGTTTTTACAGTCTTATGTCCAACAATTAAAACAACGTGTTTAGGTTCGCCATAACAAATGGGTTGAATACTTATTAACTCAATACATTTCAGCTTTTAATTTGTAAGAATTTCCAAAAACATAATTCCACTTTGACATTATGGTGTATTGCATTGCATTTAGTTTCTGGAGGTGTGTGTGTGTGTGTGTGTGTGTGTGTGTGTGTGTGTGTGTGTGTGTGTGTGTGTGTGTGTGTGATGGGAACCAAAGTTAAACGGTGGGCCTGGAGATCTGATTTGGATCAGTAGACTCTGCAGCATCTTCTTAATAGACCAGATCTGAGCCGCGTAGACCAGATCTGAGCCGCGTAGACCAGATCTGAGCCGCGTAGACCAGATCTGAGCCGCGTAGACCAGATCTGAGCCGCGTAGACCAGATCTGAGCCGCGTAGACCAGATCTGAGCCGCGTAGACCAGATCTGAGCCGCGTAGACCAGATCTGAGCCGCGTAGACCAGATCTGAGCCGCGTAGACCAGATCTGAGCCGCGTAGACCAGATCTGAGCCGCGTAGACCAGATCTGAGCCGCGTAGACCAGATCTGAGCCGCGTAGACCAGATCTGAGCCGCGTAGACCAGATCTGAGCCGCGTAGACCAGATCTGAGCCGCATAGACCAGATCTGAGCCGCGTAGACCAGATCTGAGCCGCGTAGACCAGATCTGAGCCGCGTAGATGCACAGCTGGTACGGTCATATAATTCCGTACTTTTTTAAAGATCCTTTTCTGGAATTTTCTATTTGTACCTTTTTTGATATTGAACTCTGCATAGTTGAGGAAGAGCTGGTCAGTATTTTGCTGTATGTTTTACTTGTTGTATTCATGTTCACGTGACAAATAAACGTTCATTTGATTCGATAAATACATATACTTCTGACTGTCTGAAGAGGACTCTGTCTCTTTCTCCATTGTCCTTTCTCGAAAATCTGCAGTCATATTCGGAAACTTGGCATCTTGACTGTACCAAATGGCACCCTATTCCCTATATATATATATATATATAGGGTGCCATTTGGTACAGTCAAGACGGCAAGTTTCCAAATATGACTGCAGATTTACAGTCACCCATTTAGTGCACTACACTTGACCCCAAGTCGTGCACTATATATATATATATATATATATATATATATATATATATATATATATATATATATATATATATATATATATATATATATATATATATATATATATATATATATATAGAGATATATATAGAGATATATATATATATATATATATATATATATATATATATATATATATAGATATATATATATATATATAGATATATATATATATATATATATATAGATATATATATATATATATAGATATATATATATATATATATATATATATATATAGTGCACAACTTGGGGTCAAGTGTAGTGCACTAAATGGGTGCCATTTGGGACACAGTCTTTGTCACAAAGCTTTCAGACGACTGTCAGATCAGTTTCAATAGATGACGTGCACTCTGTCTGCCCGGGTTCGGCCTGGGTTCGGCTACCTCGACTATCGAGTGTCTTTTTAACAGTTCTATAGGGAACCTTACGTCACCCTCTTAAAATGCATTCAATCTCTTTATTCCCTGCTGAGATTGAGACGAGGGTTTAAATGAATTGGAAGAGTTTCTGTCCCAAATGGCAGTGCTCTCTCTGGTCAAAAGTCGTGCACTGCACGGAGAATAGTGTAGCATTTGGGAAGCAGCCTCTCTCTCTCGGATGTGTTTTTGAGCGTTACATAAAGGAACAACCCAAGCCACACGGAGTAGAGGAGCTTCCAGCTTGATATTGTCGCTCGCTGACCTGGAACACATTTGATCGCTTCGCTGGAAGGAGATTCTAATCACGGCGGGTTAACTGAGAACACATTCTCAATACATCGCTGTTGTTCTTTTAGCTACTGCTAACTGTCCTCGGCGTTGTGTCCAGGCACAAGGATTAGAATGAAGGCTGTAGTTGAGTTGACATTTTAAAGGCCTGGACCAGACAGTCAGGCGAGCCACTAGCTGCCGCATGTAGGATTTAGAATGAAGGCCGTAGCTAAGGGACGTTTTAAAGGCCTTCGACAGACAGGCAGGCAGGTGGACGGACCGATATCTGCCACATGTAGTATTAGAGAGAGAAAGGGTTCAGTCTGCCTTTGTCTTGGCCTCAGCCTGTGGAAGTGTCGCCAATGGTGTCTTTTTCCATATCGGCCTGGGCTGAGGAGATCTTAGTCACGCAAGTGTACATCTAAGATATTTGTGAAAACGAGTCTCTCGATGAATGGGAATGGGGACTAGGGCAGGTCTTGGGGGGGGGGGGGGGGGGGGGGGCTGGGAGTAAGGACTAGGCGGGGGGGGGGGGCTGGGACAAAAGATAGCTCAATACATAAAGAGCGACATAGTAGGAGAGGGTGAAACAGAGCGACCTACAGACATGGCATTTACAGAGAGATTGAGCTCTAGAGCAAACAACTGACAGGGTTTTTAAACCAAGGGAAAGGAACTGTGATTGGGTAGGAAACAGGAGGAGGTGTGTCTTCTGATTGATGATTGTGGGTGACCGATTGGGGAGTGATGATTTTCAGCTGTAAGGGGAGAAGGAGAGAAAAAAAAACACAGGATACCTGTATCCGTAACACCCCCCCCTACTCCCCATTCCCAGACCCCCCCTAGTCCTCTCTCCCAGCCCCCCCTACTCATTCCCAGACCCCCCCTAGTCCTCTCCCAGCCCCCCCTACTCCCAATTCCCAGACCCCCCCTAGTCCTCTCCCAGCCCCCCCTACTCCCCATTCCCAGACCCCCCCAGTCCTCTCCCAGCCCCCCCTAGTCCTCACTCCCAGCCCCCCCTAGTCCTCACTCCCAGCCCCCCCTAGTCCTCACTCCCAGCCGCCCCTAGTCCTCACTCCCAGCCCCCCCAGTCCTCACTCCCAGCCCCCCCCTAGTCCTCACTCCCAGCCCCCCCTACTCCTCACTCCCAGCCCCCCCTACTCCTCACTCCCAGCCCCCCCTAGTCCTCACTCCCAGCCCCCCCTAGTCCTCACTCCCAGCCCCCCTAGTCCTCACTCCCAGCCCCCCCGCCTAGTCCTCACTCCCAGCCCCCCCCTACTCCTCACTCCCAGCCCCCCCCTAGTCCTCACTCCCAGCCCCCCCCTACTCCTCACTCCCAGCCCCCCCTACTCCTCACTCCCAGCCCCCCCTACTCCTCACTCCCAGCCCCCCCCTAGTCCTCACTCCCAGCCCCCCCCTAGTCCTCACTCCCAGCCCCCCCGCCTAGTCCTCACTCCCAGCCCCCCCCTACTCCTCACTCCCAGCCCCCCCTACTCCTCACTCCCAGCCCCCCAGCCTACTCCTCACTCCCAGCCCCACCCCTAGTCCTCACTCCCAGCCCCCCCCTAGTCCTCACTCCCAGCCCCCCCTAGTCCTCACTGCCAGCCCACCGCCTAGTCCTCACTCCCAGCCCCCCCCAGTCCTCACTCCCAGCCCCGCCTACTCCTCACTCCCAGCCCCCCACTTGTCCTCACTCCTAGCCCCCCCTAGTCCTCACTCCCAGCCCCCCCCTACTCCTCACTCACAGCCCCCCCGCCTAGTCCTCACTCCCAGCCCCGCCCTAGTCCTCACTCCCAGCCCCCCCCTACTCCTCACTCCCAGCCCCCCCGCCTAGTCCTCACTCCCAGCCCCCCCGCCTAGTCCTCACTCCCAGCCCCCGCGTACTCCTCACAATTTATTACATACATATTTATACTGCGTGCGAGTACGAAGGGACACATCTGTGCAACAGCACTTACCATCAAAATCACACATTGACCCATGACCTATGACCCATGCCTACCAGATGCAAAGGACATCAGGTGTCCAGCTGCTTTTGTATGTTGGCACGCTTAGGGGTCAGCCGTCTGGCACGCTTAGGGGTCAGCCGTCTGGCACGCTTAGGGGTCAGCCGTCTGGCACGCTTAGGGGTCAGCCGTCTGGCACGCTTAGGGGTCAGCCATCGGGCACACTTAGGGGTCAGCCAGCGGTCCACGGTAGGAGTGGGATGGAACTCCTCGACAGAAGGCCCCTCCAGGCTGATCCTCATCAGGACTTCAGTGGTGGAGAACCCAAGGCAGCTTCTTGTCGAATTCTTAATCCGGTTCTGCGCAGAGAAGCCTCTCTCCAGAATGTTCTAGGGAAAAGATGATGATATCTTTCCATTTCATTTAAACTCTTACTGTTTAACTTATCAAAACTAACCATAGGATACCATACATAACCACCCAGGACTGTTAGTCGACCTTGTAATCGTGCCTGTAGGGGTCCTTTGTCAACATGGTCTCCCCACAGGCCACTGTAGGACTTGTCCTTGACATTGTGGCTGACCAGGATTTTCAGCTCCTTGCCACTCATCCTGGAATGCACCCATGTTGCGCAACCTGACCTGATCTGAACCTGATCTGCAGGATTAAACAGAGCAAGTGAGTTTGCAAATATGCAAACATAACATTGTCTCATATGGCAATGCAGTGTCAAATAAATTCTTACCTCTCTAGAGGCTCCTTGAAATGCCTCATCAGGTATACCGCACCATCATCGCCAGAGGTGTGAAGGCTGGCCTGGTCTCCTGGCCATGTGTCAGCGTTTAGCACTCTGAAAGACAGCTCTAGTCTGTGAAAGTCGGGAACAGAATCTTCCAAACAATTCACTGTCTCCTTCCCCCATTTTGTCTCCTTCCCCCCCTGTCTCCTTCCCCCCCTGTCTCCCCCCCCCCCCTGTCTCTTGTGCCAACAGAAAACAATACATCTGTGGTATTTACCATTCCAGCACTTAGCAAACACACACACACACACACACACACACACACACAGTATTGTTTAACATTATCTGCTAGCAAATAAAACTAAATCATAGAGAATTTATTAGTTACAAACCTATGTGGCATACAGTGGATTGGGATAATATGCCCCCCTGCTTCTCTCTGCAGGTGGCACATCACTCCCCCACGGTGGCCCAGGTTCACAGAGGCACCATCTGCCCCAAAGGAGATGCACCTCTTCATACATGACCTTCCATCCTCCTCGGGGCAAACAACACGAAATGTGGCCTTGGTGGCATCCAAAACACCGCGAATGACAACACACAAAACAAAAAACAATAAAACAAAAGTATTTCTGACAAACTAAATTAAATGATCTCCATTTATGAATAATGATTTAAACTTTACACACGAATAAAGCCTATAAAGAGGAACAATTACTAATGGCATGAGAGTGCTCTGTTGTCCGACCAGGAGATTGACTGGCTTCCTTCCCATCCTCCAACAAGCGTAACGTAGACAATCTCACATTCTGTGTTGGATATATCAGTGTCTCCGTCTATTAGAACGGCAAGGATACTTTGTGGCTTTCAGTTTCGCTGACAGGCTCTTTCTCATTATGTCAGCAATTTGACCGATCAACTCCGTTTTGGTGGTGGAGTCCGATAAGCGGCCTACATTTGACAAGGGGTTCTTCTTTCACAGTGAAGTATGCGATGTTTATCTTCATTTTCAGCTGCCTCCTCTTCTCCTCCTCAGACAGCAGCACGTGCCTCCTCTTCTCCTCCTCAGACAGCAACACTCTCCTCCTCAGACAGCAGCACGTGCCTCCTCTTCTCCTCCTCAGACAGCAGCACCTGCCTCCTCAAGGCTGCTGACACCGTGTCTGATGGTTTCTCCTGTCTCAACAGGTACAGATCTCGGCACTGGATCTGCCGCCGCGAGATGTTTCGCTACGCTATATCTCTTTTTAAAGATGCGGGTTTCCTGACACGAAGGACGAGTTGCCCGTCTGTTTCTGCCCTCTACAATGTTTGCAGAACATGACGTTGTTTTTTGAACTCTAGCCATGGGATAATTTTGAGCCCATTCACATTGATTCTATATGTTAGCCGGTGGAGGTTGAAGTGACAGCGGAGGTCACCGTAGCTTCGCTCACGTTCTCAGCATCCCCAACGTTAGCCGCCAGGTCAACGTTAGCGGCCATGTCAACGTTAGCGGCCATGTCAACGTTAGCCGCCAGGTCAACGTTAGCGGCCATGTCAACGTTAGCCGCCAGGTCAACGTTAGCCGCCATGTCAACGTTAGCCGCCATGTCAACGTTAGCGGCCAGGTCAACGTTAGCGGCCAGGTCAACGTTAGCCGCCAGGTCAACGTTAGCGGCCATGTCAACGTTAGCGGCCATGTCAGCGTTAGCGGCCATGTCAACGTTAGCCGCCATGTCAACGTTAGCGGCCAGGTCAACGTTAGCCGCCATGTCAACGTTAGCCGCCAGGTCAACGTTAGCCGCCAGGTCAACGTTAGCCGCCAGGTCAACGTTAGCGGCCATGTCAACATTAGCCGCCAGGTCAACGTTAACCGCCACAGGTAAACCTTGTGAAGAGGCTTCATTAGTTGAACCTTGCGAATCCCCCTTGATGGATTCCTCTTTCTCCTCGTCTCTTTTTCCGCTTAAAATAAAATTGAATGGGCCTAGTTTTTTTTTTAGCTATGTCTGCATGTTAACTTATAGCCTATACTGATACTATTTTCCAGTGTTCACCTTTTCTCTCTCCGACTGGACTGCATCATCACCTAAAAGTCTACTGTGGTTGGCGCTTGTGGAATGTGGGACTTGTAGTTTTTAAACAATTATCAGCGGGGGGAAAATAGATTACAGTAGGTTGTAATCTTTAATCGCACACTATGCTCGTAAATATTTTTTCCCGGTTCGCACATATCTATTTTTAGGGGCAAATGTGAGTGAAATACTCGCACTGTAGAGCCCTGGGACGTGCTGGTGCTTGTCTGGGTGGCCCGTTTAGCAAGTTGTTTAAGCACTTCAAAGGACTCAAAGATGAGGAGACGGGTATGTACAGTTGAAGTCAGAAGTTTACATACACTTAGGTTGGAGTCATTAAAACTCGTTTTTCAACCACTCCACAAATTTCTTGTTAACTGACTTGTCAAAACTATAGTTTGTTAGGACATCTACTTTGCATGACACAAGTCATTTTTCCAACAATCGTTTACAGACACAGTGATTTATAAGGGATTTATAAGTGAAATAATCTATTACAATTCCAGTGGGTCAGAAGTTTACATACACTAAGTTGACTGTGCCTTTAAACAGCTTGGAAAATTCCAGAAAATGATTTCATTGCGGTAGAAGCTTCTGATAGGCTAATTGACATCATTTGAGTCAATTGGAGGTGTACCTGTGGATGTATTTCAAGGCCTACCTTCAAAAAATGTTGACCTCCACAAGTCCGGTTCATCCTTGGGAGCAATTTCCAAACGCCTGAAGGTACCACGTTCATCTCTACAAACAATAGTATGCAAGTATAAACACCATGGGACCACGCAGCCTTCATACCGCTCAGGAAGGAGACACATTCTGTCTCCTAGAGATGAACGTACTTTGGTGTGAAAGGTACAAATCAATCCCAGAACAACAGCAAAGGACCTTGTGAAGATCCTGGACGAAACGGGTACGAAACTGTATCTATATCCACAGTAAAACGAGTCCTATATCGACATAACCTGAAAGTTCGCTCAGCAAGGAAGAAGCCACTGCTCCAAAACCGCCATAAAAAAGCCAGACTGCAGTTTGCAACTGCATATGGGGACAAAGATTGTACTTTTTGGAGAAATGTTCTCTGGTCTGATGAAACAAAAATAGAACTGTTTGGCAATAACGACCATCATTATGTTTGGAGGAGAAAGGGGGACACTTGCAAGCCGAAGAACACCATCCCAACCGTGAAGCATGGGGGTGGCAGCATCATATTGTGGGGGTGCTTTACTGCAGGGGGTACTGGTGCACTTCACAAAATAGATGGCACCATGAGGAGGAACATTATGTGGAGATATTGAAGCAATATCTCAAGACATCAGTCTGGAAGTTAAAGCTTGGTCGCAAATGGGTCTTCCAAATGGACAATGACCCCAAGCATACTTCCAAAGTTGTGGCAAAATGGCTTAAGGACAACAAAGCCAAGGTATTGGAGTGGCCATCACAAAGCCCCAACCTCAATCCTATTGAACATTTATGGGCAGAACTGAAAAATGATGTGAGCAAGGAGGCCTACAAACCTGACTCAGTTACATCAGCTCTGTCAGTAGGAATGAGCCAAAATTCACCCAACTTATTGCTTCCCAAAACGCTTGACCCAAGTTAAACGATTTAAAGGCAATGCTACCAAATACTAATTGAGTTTATGTAAACTTCTGACCCACTGGGAATATGATGAAAGAAATAAAAGCTGAAATAAATCATTCTCTCTACTATTATTCTGACATTTCACATTCTTAGGATCAGCACTTATTTTAACTGACCTAAAACAGGGATTTTTTTACTAGGATTAAATGTCAGGAATTGTGAAAAACTGAGTTGAAATCTATTTGGCTAAGGTGTATGTAAACTTCCGACTTCAACTGGTATGGTATGCATGTAATGTGTCTTTAACTGTCTGTTTGAAGCCTGAAATGTGGCAAAAGGTCGCAAAGTTCAAGGGGGCCGAATACTTTCGCAAGGCACTGTATGTATGTAATGTAATGTGTCTTTAACTGTGTGGTATGGTATGTAATGTGTCTTTAACTGTGTGGTATGTATGTATGTATGTAATGTGTCTTTAACTGTGTGGTATGTATGTATGTATGTAATGTGTCTTTAACTGTGTGGTATGTAATGTAATGTGTCTTTAACTGTATGGTATGTATGTATGTATGTATGTATGTAATGTGTCTTTAACTGTGTGGTATGTATGTATGTAATGTGTCTTTAACTGTGTGGTATGTAATGTAATGTGTCTAACTGTGTGGTATGTATGTATGTATGTATGTATGTATGTATGTATGTATGTATGTATGTAATGTGTCTTTAACTGTGTGGTATGTATGTATGTAATGTAATGTGTCTTTAACTGTGTGGTATGTATGTATGTAATGTGTCTTTAACTGTGTGGTATGTATGTATGTAATGTGTCTTTAACTGTGTGGTATGGTATGTAATGTGTCTTAACTGTGTGGTATGTATGTATGTAATGTGTCTTTAACTGTGTGGTATGTATGTATGTAATGTAATGTGTCTTTAACTGTGTGGTATGGTATGTAATGTGTCTTAACTGTGTGGTATGTATGTATGTAATGTGTCTTAACTGTGTGGTATGTATGTATGTATGTATGTAATGTGTCTTAACTGTGTGGTATGTATGTAATGTAATGTGTCTTTTTACTGTGTGTGAGGAGTTTGCGTGTGCTCGTGGCTCGCCCTGTTGTTGGTGACCTACTGAGCCCCTTCAACAGCTGTTTTTCAGGCCAAGCAGTATCTCCTACAGCCGTCCGTCTATCCATCAGTATCTCCTACAGCCGTCCGTCTATCCATCAGTATCTCCTACAGGCGTCCGTCTATCCAGCAGTATCTCCTACAGGCGTCCATCTATCCAGCAGTATCTCCTACAGGCATCCGTCTATCCAGCAGTATCTCCTACAGGCGTCTGTCTATCCAGCAGTATCTCCTACAGGCATCCGTCTATCCAGCAGTATCTCCTACAGGCATCCGTCTATCCAGCAGTATCTCCTACAGGCGTCCATCTATCCAGCAGTATCTCCTACAGGCGTCCATCTATCCAGCAGTATCTCCTACAGGCGTCCGTCTATCCAGCAGTATCTCCTACAGGCATCCGTCTATCCAGCAGTATCTCCTACAGGCATCCGTCTATCCAGCAGTATCTCCTACAGGCGTCCATCTATCCAGCAGTATCTCCTACAGGCATCCGTCTATCCAGCAGTATCTCCTACAGGCGTCTGTCTATCCAGCAGTATCTCCTACAGGCGTCCATCTATCCAGCAGTATCTCCTACAGGCATCCGTCTATCCAGCAGTATCTCCTACAGGCGTCTGTCTATCCAGCAGTATCTCCTACAGGCGTCCATCTATCCAGCAGTATCTCCTACAGGCATCCGTCTATCCAGCAGTATCTCCTACAGGCGTCTGTCTATCCAGCAGTATCTCCTACAGGCATCCGTCTATCCAGCAGTATCTCCTACAGGCGTCTGTCTATCCAGCAGTATCTCCTACAGGCGTTTGTCTATCCATCCAGCAGTATATATCCATCAGTATCTCCTACAGGCGCCCGTCTATCTAGCAGTATCTATCCAGCAGTATCTATCCATCAGTATCTCCTACAGGCGTCCGTCTATCCATCAGTATCTCCTACAGGCGTCCGTCTATCCATCAGTATCTCCTACAGGCGTTCGTCTATCTAGCAGTATCTATCCAGCAGTATATATCCATCAGTATCTCCTACAGGCGTCCGTCTATCTAGCAGTATCCATCCAGCAGTATCTATCCATCAATATCTCCTACAGGCGTTCGTCTATCTAGCAGTATCTATCCAGCAGTATCTATCCATCAGTATCTCCTACAGGCGTCCGTCTATCCATCAGTATCTCCTACAGGCGTTCGTCTATCTAGCAGTATCTATCCAGCAGTATCTATCCATCAGTATCTCCTACAGGCGTCCGTCTATCCATCAGTATCTCCTACAGGCGTCCGTCTATCCAGCAGTATCTCCTACAGGCGTCTGTCTATCCAGCAGTATCTCCTACAGGCGTCCGTCTATCCAACAGTAGTACAACAACTATCTGAGCCCATTACAGAAGGGTCAGACAGGTCACCACTGCAGGGTCAGACAGGTCACCACTGCAGGGTCAGACAGGTCACCACTGCAGGGTCAGACAGGTCACCACTGCAGGGTCAGACAGGTCACCACTGCAGGGTCAGACAGGTCACCACTGCAGGGTCAGACAGGTCACCCCTGCAGGGTCAGACAGGTCACCACTGCAGGGTCAGACGGGTCACCACTGCAGGGTCAGACGGGTCACCACTGCAGGGTCAGACAGGTCACCCCTGGAACATCTGTTCTGCACCACATGACAATGACCGGCTGGCCTGGCTGGTGGTGAGTCCCTTAGCTGTGTCCCGAATGGCACCGTATTCCCTATATGTATAGAGCTCTGCTCAAAAGTAGTACTCTATAAAAGGGTATAGGGTGCCATTTATGACACAGGGCCTTGGTGAGATGTAGCAAGAGGAAAGATGGCCGCCTGTGAGAGGATACAGAGGACGGGCTCTGAGTAGAAAGATGGCCGTCTGTGAGAGGATACAGAGGACGGGCTCAGTAGAAAGATGTCCGTCTGTGAGAGGATTTAGAGGACGGGTTCTGAGTAGAAAGATGGCCGTCTGTGAGAGGATACAGAGGACGGGCTCTGAGTAGAAAGATGGCCGTCTGTGAGAGGATACAGAGGACGGGCTCTGAGTAGAAAGATGGCCGTCTGTGAGAGGATACAGAGGACGGGCTCTGAGTAGAAAGATGGCCGTCTGTGAGAGGATACAGAGGACGGGCTCTGAGTAGAAAGATGGCCGTCTGTGAGAGGATACAGAGGACGGGCTCTGAATAGAAAGATGGCCGTCTGTGAGAGGATACAGAGGACGGGCTCTGAGTAGAAAGATGGTCGTCTGTGAGAGGATACAGAGGACGGGCTCTGAGTAGAAAGATGGCCGTCTGTGAGAGGATACAGAGGACGGGCTCTGAGTAGAAAGATGGCCGTCTGTGAGAGGATACAGAGGACGGGCTCTGAGTAGAAAGATGGCCGCCTGTGAGAGGATACAGAGGACGGGCTCTGAGTAGAAAGATGGCCGTCTGTGAGAGGATACAGAGGACGGGCTCTGAGTAGAAAGATGGCCGTCTGTGAGAGGATACAGAGGACGGGCTCTGAGTAGAAAGATGGCCGTCTGTGAGAGGATACAGAGGACGGGCTCTGAGTAGAGCGGGTAGAAAAACAGCTAGTGGTTTTTGAATCTCGTTTTAACGTGGTTCGGCTACAGTATTACCTCTCTTCCTGACACGACATTTGTGATTTGCCAAGATAATTTCTCCCTAAAACATTTCACACCGCCTTCATCTCAGTATGATTACAGCTGTATACTTTACATTAGATTGAGTTTGAACACTCGTCAAATCTTTGCTCTTCCTGGCCTGCGTGAAAGGTCTCCGTCACAAGGAAGTGACATGATGGTGGCAGCAATTGTGACATATCGTACACGATGAAATCCATCTTCATTAACAATGTCAAAGCATGTCATTTAAAAGATATATCAGAATCAATAACTCGCAGCCCAGACGTGTTCTATTGTCTAGGTCAGTGTTGGATCAGCTCCAGACGTGTTCTATTGTCTAGGTCAGTATTGGATCAGCTCCAGACGTGTTCTATTGTCTAGGTCAGTGTTGGATCAGCTCCAGACGTGTTCTATTGTCTAGGTCAGTGTTGGATCAGCTCCAGACGTGTTCTATTGTCTAGGTCAGTATTGGATCAGCCCAGACGTGTTCTATTGTCTAGGTCAGTGTTGGATCAGCTCCAGACGTGTTCTATTGTCTAGGTCAGTGTTGGATCAGCTCCAGACGTGTTCTATTGTCTAGGTCAGTATTGGATCAGCTCCAGACGTGTTCTATTGTCTAGGTCAGTATTGGATCAGCTCCAGACGTGTTCTATTGTCTAGGTCAGTATTGGATCAGCCCAGACGTGTTCTATTGTCTAGGTCAGTGTTGGATCAGCTCCAGACGTGTTCTATTGTCTAGGTCAGTATTGGATCAGCTCCAGACGTGTTCTATTGTCTAGGTCAGTATTGGATCAGCTCCAGACGTGTTCTATTGTCTAGGTCAGTATTGGATCAGCTCCAGACGTGTTCTATTGTCTAGGTCAGTATTGGATCAGCTCCAGACGTGTTCTATTGTCTAGGTCAGTATTGGATCAGCTCCAGACGTGTTCTATTGTCTAGGTCAGTATTGGATCAGCTCCAGACGTGTTCTATTGTCTAGGTCAGTATTGGATCAGCTCCAGACGTGTTCTATTGTCTAGGTCAGTATTGGATCAGCTCCAGACGTGTTCTATTGTCTAGGTCAGTATTGGATCAGCTCCAGACGTGTTCTATTGTCTAGGTCAGTATTGGATCAGCTCCAGACGTGTTCTATTGTCTAGGTCAGTATTGGATCAGCTCCAGACGTGTTCTATTGTCTAGGTCAGTATTGGATCAGCTCCAGACGTGTTCTATTGTCTAGGTCAGTATTGGATCAGCCCAGACGTGTTCTATTGTCTAGGTCAGTATTGGATCAGCTCCAGACGTGTTCTATTGTCTAGGTCAGTGTTGGATCAGCTCCAGACGTGTTCTATTGTCTAGGTCAGTATTGGATCAGCTCCAGACGTGTTCTATTGTCTAGGTCAGTATTGGATCAGCTCCAGACGTGTTCTATTGTCTAGGTCAGTGTTGGATCAGCTCCAGACGTGTTCTATTGTCTAGGTCAGTATTGGATCAGCTCCAGACGTGTTCTATTGTCTAGGTCAGTGTTGGATCAGCTCCAGACGTGTTCTATTGTCTAGGTCAGTATTGGATCAGCTCCAGACGTGTTCTATTGTCTAGGTCAGTGTTGGATCAGCTCCAGACGTGTTCTATTGTCTAGGTCAGTATTGGATCAGCTCCAGACGTGTTCTATTGTCTAGGTCAGTGTTGGATCAGCTCCAGACGTGTTCTATTGTCTAGGTCAGTATTGGATCAGCTCCAGACGTGTTCTATTGTCTAGGTCAGTATTGGATCAGCTCCAGACGTGTTCTATTGTCTAGGTCAGTATTGGATCAGCTCCAGACGTGTTCTATTGTCTAGGTCAGTATTGGATCAGCCCAGACGTGTTCTATTGTCTAGGTCAGTATTGGATCAGCCCAGACGTGTTCTATTGTCTAGGTCAGTATTGGATCAGCCCAGACGTGTTCTATTGTCTAGGTCAGTATTGGATCAGCCCAGACGTGTTCTATTGTCTAGGTCAGTATTGGATCAGCCCAGACGTGTTCTATTGTCTAGGTCAGTATTGGATCAGCCCAGACGTGTTCTATTGTCTAGGTCAGTATTGGATCAGCTCCAGACGTGTTCTATTGTCTAGGTCAGTATTGGATCAGCCCAGACGTGTTCTATTGTCTAGGTCAGTATTGGATCAGCCCCAGACGTGTTCTATTGTCTAGGTCAGTATTGGATCAGCTCCAGACGTGTTCTATTGTCTAGGTCAGTATTGGATCAGCCCAGACGTGTTCTATTGTCTAGGTCAGTATTGGATCAGCTCCAGACGTGTTCTATTGTCTAGGTCAGTATTGGATCAGCTCCAGACGTGTTCTATTGTCTAGGTCAGTATTGGATCAGCTCCAGACGTGTTCTATTGTCTAGGTCAGTATTGGATCAGCTCCAGACGTGTTCTATTGTCTAGGTCAGTATTGGATCAGCCCAGACGTGTTCTATTGTCTAGGTCAGTATTGGATCAGCTCCAGACGTGTTCTATTGTCTAGGTCAGTATTGGATCAGCCCAGACGTGTTCTATTGTCTAGGTCAGTATTGGATCAGCTCCAGACGTGTTCTATTGTCTAGGTCAGTATTGGATCAGCTCCAGACGTGTTCTATTGTCTAGGTCAGTATTGGATCAGCTCCAGACGTGTTCTATTGTCTAGGTCAGTATTGGATCAGCTCCAGACGTGTTCTATTGTCTAGGTCAGTATTGGATCAGCTCCAGACGTGTTCTATTGTCTAGGTCAGTATTGGATCAGCTCCAGACGTGTTCTATTGTCTAGGTCAGTATTGGATCAGCTCCAGCATACCTCCAATGCTGGTATGAATGAAACCAAATGGGTTTTCCATCAGACAGGCTGCTCCCGGTGTGGCCCTTGCCGCGTTCAGCTAGGTCACCATCCAAAATGGCACCCTTTAACCTATTTAGTGCACTACTTTTATCCAGGGCCCGTAGGTCTCTGTTCAAAAGTAGTGCACTATATAGAAAATAGGTTGACATTTGTGACACAGAACTAGCCCCAATGCTGCTCGGGCTGACAGCAGCTCAACGGGCAAATTGTGTCGTATTCATTACCACTGAACCCCCCCCCCCCAGCTGTTTCCTATTCAAGGTTTCTAGGGTTACAGATCACATTTAAAAGGCAAAGTCCCTTTTCCTCTCAGCCAGCCAAGAAGATGGCCCCTCTTTAAATGCTATATAGCCATTCAGAGGAAGGCCCATCTTAGGGAAAAACAGCCATTCAGAGGAAGGCCCATCTTAGGGAAAAACAGCCATTCAGAGGAAGGCCCATCTTAGGAAAAACAGCCATTCAGAGGAAGGCCCATCTTAGGAAAAACAGCCATTCAGAGGAAGGCCCATCTTAGGAAAAACAGCTATTCAGAGGAAGGCCCATCTTAGGAAAAACAGCCATTCAGAGGAAGGCCCATCTTAGGGAAAAACAGCCATTCAGAGGAAGGCCCATCTTAGGAAAAACAGCCATTCAGAGGAAGGCCCATCTTAGGAAAAACAGCCATTCAGAGGAAGGCCCATCTTAGGAAAAACAGCCATTCAGAAGAAAGCCCATCTTAGGAAAAACAGCTATTCAGAGGAAGGCCCATCTTAGGAAAAACAGCCATTCAGAGGAAGGCCCATCTTAGGAAAAACAGCCATTCAGAGGAAGGCCCATCTTAGGAAAAACAGCCATTCAGAGGAAGGCCCATCTTAGGAAAAACAGCCATTCAGAGGAAGGCCCATCTTAGGAAAAACAGCCATTCAGAGGAAGGCCCATCTTAGGAAAAACAGCCATTCAGAGGAAGGCCCATCTTAGGAAAAACAGCCATTCAGAGGAAGGCCCATCTTAGGGAAAAACAGCCATTCAGAGGAAGGCCCATCTTAGGAAAAACAGCCATTCAGAGGAAGGCCCATCTTAGGGAAAAACAGCCATTCAGAGGAAGGCCCATCTTAGGGAAAAACAGCCATTCAGAGGAAGGCCCATCTTAGGAAAAACAGCCATTCAGAGGAAGGCCCATCTTAGGAAAAACAGCCATTCAGAGGAAGGCCCATCTTAGGAAAAACAGCTATTCAGAGGAAGGCCCATCTTAGGAAAAACAGCCATTCAGAGGAAGGCCCATCTTAGGAAAAACAGCCATTCAGAGGAAGGCCCCTCTTAGGAAAAACAGCTATTCAGAGGAAGGCCCATCTTAGGAAAAACAGCCATTCAGAGGAAGGCCCATCTTAGGAAAAACAGCCATTCAGAGGAAGGCCCATCTTAGGAAAAACAGCCATTCAGAGGAAGGCCCATCTTAGGGAAAAACAGCCATTCAGAGGAAGGCCCATCTTAGGAAAAACAGCCATTCAGAGGAAGGCCCATCTTAGGGAAAAACAGCCATTCAGAGGAAGGCCCATCTTAGGAAAAACAGCCATTCAGAGGAAGGCCCATCTTAGGAAAAACAGCCATTCAGAGGAAGGCCCCTCTTAGGAAAAACAGCCATTCAGAGGAAGGCCCATCTTAGAATAGGCTAAATGTAGCCCGAGTGTCAGTCTGTTTGTGTCGTTGTCACTGATTGTTGTCATGCCAACTCCTTGTCACTGATTGTTGTCATGCCAACTCCTTGTCACTGATTGTTGTCATGCCAAAAATGAAGCAATGGAGTTGAAAGAGCACACAGACGTATCTGAGCCCAGGCTGTAGTAAATGCAGTGAACGAGGATGGGACAAAAGAGAGCTATGTTGTTGATGTCTCTCCCTGATGGTTTACTTCATCTATAGACTCCCTCTGGCACAACAGGCTGTTGACGACCGTTGTTCAGGTTGCGTGTGGATAGGCCCAAATCGCACCCTATTCCCTAATATAGTGGACACATTTTTGACCAGAGCACATTAAAGTAGTGCGCTATAAAGGGAATTGGGTGCTATTTGGGACACATCAAATGAGTCATTTTAGAACCTCAGGACTGTCAGTCACATGACTTAATTCCATCTGAATGACAGGAAGGTAGACTGTTGTGAACCAGGTGGAGAAACAACAGTCACGTGGCTGGTAAGGGAAGAGATAGAAGCAGGTCTGTAGACAGACCTTTGGTGGGACAGGATTAGGGCTCTTATCTGTCTATGTACATGCCTGGGCAGAACATAGCAGGCAGTCTGGGTGAGGTCTGCTTGTAGTAGCTTGACCAGGGCTCTGGTCAAATGTAGTGCACGATATAGGGCAGGGGTAGGGAAACCTGATATAGGGAATAGAGGCTGGTGAGGACAGACACCATGGTTGCCATGGCTGGTGAGGAGACAGACAGACAACATGGTTGCCATGGCTGGTGAGGAGACAGACAGACAACATGGTTGCCATGGCTGGTGAGGACTGACAGACAGACGACATGGTTGCCATGGCTGGTGAGGACTGACAGACAGACAACATGGTTGCCATAGCTGGTGAGGAGACAGACAACATGGTTGCCATAGCTGGTGAGGACTGACAGACAGACAACATGGTTGCCATGGCTGGTGAGGACTGACATACAGACAACATGGTTGCCATGGCTGGTGAGGAGACAGACAGACGCCATTGGTACTGTCCTCTCCAAGCTCCTCTCTCCAGCAACACCTTTCCTCACACCAGACATCTGTGGTGTTCCAACCTTGTTGATTACAGGGCTGAGGGGGGGGGGGGGGGGGTGTGTGTGTCTGTGTTGGGACCAGTCAGCCAGGCCAGCTATTCCTGGCTCTCTTTCACCATTATTCGTCTGGGTGACGGGAACGTAATGATGTTGAGGCTCTGTGAGACAGGCAAACCGTTGTTTGTAGAGCCACGTTGTTGAATTCTATTTCCACACTGTGTTGAAGTGGAGGTTTTTTGAGGATTCACTATAGTGAGATAAAATGAATAGAAAAGCTGTAGATCTATACTAAATCTTGGAGTGTTTCTGTAGTGGAGTAGAACTGGAGAGCTCTCCTGTTGAATATATAGGATGTTAATCACCGTAATTGCTCACTTGGTTTCCATATTATTATTTTTTAACCCATTGATCTCTGATCTTCCACGTTGTACACTTTGGGAATACAGCAGACAGGTCAAATGTCTCTTTTGAAGCTTGTGAATTGTGGAATGTGTGTCTGTGTTAATTGTGTCTGTGTTAATTGTGGGATGTGTGTTCTGTGTTCCCAGTAAGCTTGCTCTCTCTCTTTCTTTCTCCAATCTATCTTCTGTCTCTCTTTTGTCTCTCTCTCTCGTTCTCTATCAATTCAATTCAAGGGGCTTTATTGTCATGGAAAACATACAGTTGAAGTGGGAAGTTTACATACACTGAGGTTGGAGTCATTAAAACTAGTTGACATACACTTAGGTTGGAGTCATTAAAACTAGTTTACATACACTTAGGTTGGAGTCATTAAAACTAGTTTACATACACTTAGGTTGGAGTCATTAAAACTAGTTTACATACACTTAGGTTGGAGTCATTAAAACTAGTTTACATACACTTAGGTTGGAGTCATTAAAACTAGTTTACATACACTGAGGTTGGAGTCATTAAAACTAGTTTACATACACTTAGGTTGGAGTCATTAAAACTAGTTTACATACACTTAGGTTGGAGTCATTAAAACTAGTTTACATACACTTAGGTTGGAGTCATTAAAACTAGTTTACATACACTGAGGTTGGAGTCATTAAAACTAATTTACATACACTGAGGTTGGAGTCATTAAAACAAGTTTACATACACTGAGGTTGGAGTCATTAAAACTAGTTTACATACACTGAGGTTGGAGTCATTAAAACTAATTTACATACACTTAGGTTGGAGTCATTAAAACTAGTTTACATACACTTAGGTTGGAGTCATTAAAACTAGTTTACATACACTGAGGTTGGAGTCATTAAAACTAGTTTACATACACTTAGGTTGGAGTCATTAAAACTAGTTTACATACACTTAGTTTGGAGTCATTAAAACTAGTTTACATACACTTAGGTTGGAGTCATTAAAACTAGTTTACATACACTTAGGTTGGAGTCATTAAAACTAGTTTACATACACTTAGGTTGGAGTCATTAAAACTAGTTTACATACACTTAGGTTGGAGTCATTAAAACTAGTTTACATACACTGAGGTTGGAGTCATTAAAACTCCTTTTTCAACCACTCCACAAATGTCTTGTGAACAAACTATAGTTTTGGAAAGTCGTTTAGGACATTTACTTTGTGCATGACACAAGTCATTTTTCCAACAATTATTTACAGACAGATTATTTCACTTATAATTCACTGTATCACAATTCCAGTGGGTCAGAAGTTTACATACAATAAGTTGACTGTGCCTTTAAACAGCTTGGAATATTCCAGAAAATGATGTCATGGCTTTAGAAGCTTCTGATAGGCTGATTGACATCATTTGAGTCAATTGGAGGTGTACCTGTGGATGTATTTCAAGGCCTACCTTCAAACTCAGTGCCTCTGTACTTGACATCATGGGAAATTCAAAATAAATCAGCCAAGACCTCAGAAAACAATTGTAGACCTCCACAAGTCTGGTTCATCCTTGGGTACTATTGTTTGTACAGATGAACGTGGTACCTTCAGCCGTTTGGAAATTGTTCCCAAGTATAAACACCATGGGTCTACGCAGCCGTCATACCGCTCAGGAAGGAGATGCGTTCTGTCTCCTAGCGATGAATGTACTTTGGTGTGAAAAGTGCAAATCAATCACAGAACAACAGCAAAGGACCTTGTGAAGATGCTGGAGGAAACAGATACAAAAGTATCTATATCCACAGTACAACGAGTCCTATATTGGCATAACCTGAAAGGCCGTTCAGCAAGGAAGAAGCCACTGCTCCAAAACCGCCATAAAAAAAGCCAGACTATGGTTTGCAACTGCACATGGGGACAAAGATTGTACTTTTTGGAGAAATGTCCTCTGGTCTGTTGAAACAAAAATATAACTGTTTGGCCATAATAACCATCGTTATGTTTGGAGGAAAAAGGGGGTGGCTTGCAAGCCGAAGAACACCATCCCAACCGTGAAGCACGGGGGTGGCAGCATCATGTTGTGGGGGTGCTTTGCTGCAGGAGGGACTGGTGCACTTCACAAAATAGATGGCATCATGAGGGAGGAAGATTATGTGGATATATTGAAGCAACATCTCAAGACATCAGTCAGGAAGTTAAAGCTTGGTCGCAAATGGGTCTTCCAAATGAACAATGACCCCAAGCATACTTCCAAAGTTGTGGCAAAATGGCTTAAGGACAACAAAGTCCAGGTATTGGAGTGGCCATCACAAAGCCCTGCCCTCAATCCCATAGAAAATGTGTGGGCAGAACTGCAAAAGCGTGTGCGAGCAAGGAGGCCTACAAACCTGACTCAGTTACACCAGCTCTGTCAGGAGGAATGGGCCAAAATTCACCCAACTTATTGTGGAAGGCTACCCAAAACGTTTGACCCAAGTTAAACAATTTAAAAGGCAATGCTACCAAATACTAATATAGTATATGCAAACTTCTGACCCACTGGGAATGTGATGAAATAAATAAAAGCTGAAATAAATCATTCTTAACACATCATTAACACTCATTCTTTCACATTCTTAAAATAAAGTGGTGATCCTAAACTGACCTAAAACAGGGAATGTTTTACTAGGATTAAATGTCAGGAATTGTGAAAAACTGAGTTTAAATGTAATTGTCTAAGGTGTGTGTACACTTTTAAACTACCTACAATTTAAACTACTTACGCCGTACACAATTAGCTAGCTCTACTAGGGCCCTCTCAGCAGCTGGCTCCAACCAGGGCCCTCTCAGCAGCTAGCTCTACCAGGGCCCTCTCAGCAGCTAGCTCTACCAGGGCCCTCTCAGCAGCTGGCTCAAACCAGGGCCCTCTCAGCAGCTGGCTCCACCCAGGGCCCTCTCAGCAGCTGGCTCCAACCAGGGCCCTCTCAGCAGCTGGCTCCAACCAGGGCCCTCTCAGCAGCTGGCTCCAACCAGGGCCCTCTCAGCAGCTGGCTCCAACCAGGGCCCTCTCAGCAGCTGGCTCCAACCAGGGCCCTCTCAGCAGCTAGCTCTACCTGGGCCCTCTCAGCAGCTGGCTCCAACCAGGGCCCTCTCAGCAGCTGGCTCCAACCAGGGCCCTCTCAGCAGCTGGCTCCAACCAGGGCCCTCTCAGCAGCTGGCTCCAACCAGGGCCCTCTCAGCAGCTGGCTCCACCCAGGGCCCTCTCAGCAGCTGGCTCAAACCAGGGCCCTCTCAGCAGCTGGCTCCACCCAGGGCCCTCTCAGCAGCTGGCTCCACCCAGGGCCCTCTCAGCAGCTGGCTCCAACCAGGGCCCTCTCAGCAGCTGGCTCCACCCAGGGCCCTCTCAGCAGCTGGCTCAAACCAGGGCCCTCTCAGCAGCTGGCTCAAACCAGGGCCCTCTCAGCAACTGGCTCCACCCAGGGCCCTCTCAGCAGCTGGCTCAAACCAGGGCCCTCTCAGCAGCTGGCTCAAGCCAGGGCCCTCTCAGCAGCTGGCTCAAACCAGGGCCCTCTCAGCAGCTGGCTCAAACCAGGGCCCTCTCAGCAGCTGGCTCCAACCAGGGCCCTCTCAGCAGCTGGCTCCAACCAGGGCCCTCTCAGCAGCTGGCTCCAACCAGGGCCCTCTCAGCAGCTGGCTCAAACCAGGGCCCTCTCAGCAGCTGGCTCAAACCAGGGCCCACCCAGCAGCTGGCTCAAACCAGGGCCCTCTCAGCAGCTGGCTCAAACCAGGGCCCTCTCAGCAGCTGGCTCCAACCAGGGCCCTCTCAGCAGCTGGCTCCAACCAGGGCCCTCTCAGCAGCTGGCTCCAACCAGGGCCCTCTCAGCAGCTGGCTCCAACCAGGGCCCTCTCAGCAGCTGGCTCCAACCAGGGCCCTCTCAGCAGCTGGCTCCAACCAGGGCCCTCTCAGCAGCTGGCTCCAACCAGGGCCCTCTCAGCAGCTGGCTCCAACCAGGGCCCTCTCAGCAGCTGGCTCCAACCAGGGCCATCTCAGCAGCTGGCTCCAACCAGGGCCCTCTCAGCAGCTGGCTCCAACCAGGGCCCTCTCAGCAGCTGGCTCCAACCAGGGCCCTCTCAGCAGCTGGTGTGTGGTTTTATTTATTTTGGTGTTTGTTCACCACTGGTTACCAATTTTCTCATTTCAACATTTTGCTAAATGATTTAGCTGCGACGATTACACACGGTGGTGTTTCACCTGACTGATACGGGAGCTTGTCAACCCCCCCCACCCACACACACACCGTCTCTCTTTTGAAAATCCATTAGTCAGATATTTTAGCCGTAGGGCAGGAATTCTCATTTTCCCCCTTGTAATTTCCTCAATGAGAGAAGTGTCATGACATATTCTGTGTCCCAGGGGGTGTAGGAGGCTTGGATCAAGTCGGGCCGAGGAACTTTTTGCACTGCTCCTGTCCCGACAGGCCCAAGTATTTGTCAAATATAATCTGAGCTTTTAAGTGGTCTTTAATCACAAAGGACCATACCATACCTGTCAGGTAATCTGAGCAGGTGACATGATGTGCGTGCCAAATGGCACCCTACTCTCACTGTAAAAGAAATAGGGTGGTATTTGGGATGTAGCCATGGCCCTTTGTGGAGGGTAGGCTATGGCCCTTTGTGGAGGGTAGGCTATGGCCCTTTATGAACGGTAGGCTATGGCCCTTTGTGGAGGGTAGGCTATGGCCCTTTGTGGAGGGTAGGCTGTGGCCCTTTGTGGAGGGTAGGCTATGGCCCTTTGTGGAGGGTAGGCCATGGCCCTTTGTGGAGGGTAGGCTATGGCCCTTTGTGGAGGGTAGGTTATGGCCCTTTGTGGAGGGTAGGCTATGGCCCTTTGTGGAGGGTAGGCTATGGCCCTTTGTGGAGGGTAGGCTATGGCCCTTTGTGGAGGGTAGGCTATGGCCCTTTGTGGACGGTAGGCTATGTCCCTTTGTGGAGGGTAGGCTATGGCCCTTTGTGGAGGGTAGGCTATGGCCCTTTGTGGAGGGTAGGCCATGGCCCTTTGTGGAGGGTAGGCCATGGCCCTTTGAGGAGGGTAGGCCATGGCCCTTTGTGGAGGGTAGGCTATGGCCCTTTGTGGAGGGTAGGCCATGGCCCTTTGTGGACAGTAGGCCATGGCCCTTTGTGGAGGGTAGGCCATGGCCCTTTGTGGAGGGTAGGCTATGGCCCTTTGTGGAGGGTAGGCTATGGCCCTTTGTGGAGGGTAGACTATGGCCCTTTGTGGACGGTAGGCTATGGCCCTTTGTGGAGGGTAGGCTATGGCCCTTTGTGGAGGGTAGACTATGGCCCTTTGTGGAGGGTAGGCCATGGCCCTTTGTGGACAGTAGGCCATGGCCCTTTGTGGAGGGTAGGCCATGGCCCTTTGTGGAGGGTAGGCCATGGCCCTTTGTGGAGGGTAGGCTATGGCCCTTTGTGGAGGGTAGGCTATGGCCCTTTGTGGAGGGTAGGCTATGGCCCTTTGTGGAGGGTAGGCCATGGCCCTTTGTGGACAGTAGGCCATGGCCCTTTGTGGAGGGTAGGCCATGGCCCTTTGTGGAGGGTAGGCCATGGCCCTTTGTGGAGGGTAGGCTATGGCCCTTTGTGGAGGGTAGGCTATGGCCCTTTGTGGAGGGTAGGCCATGGCCCTTTGTGGAGGGTAGGCTATGGCCCTTTGTGGAGGGTAGGCTATGGCCTGTGTCACATTACACTGGTATTATTCTGAGTTCATAAAGTGGATGGTGGAGAGCTACTGCACCGTAGCCTGATCCCCTTTCAGTAGAGGTGTTGCTTTGACTATGGAATAGGCCAAAATCTAGGGATCCCTATTGGATAGAACTCTGTTTAAAAGCCTGGGATCCCTATTGGATAGAACTGTTTAAAAGCCTGGGATCTCTATTGGATAGAACTGTTTAAAAGCCTTGGATCCCTATTGGATAGAACTGTTTAAAAGCCTGGGATCCCTATTGGATAGAACTGTTTAAAAGCCTTGGATCCCTATTGGATAGAACTGTTTAAAAGCCTTGGATCCCCATTGGATAGAACTGTTTAAAAGCCTTGGATCCCTATTGGATAGAACTGTTTAAAAGCCTTGGATCCCTATTGGATAGAACTGTTTAAAAGCCTTGGATCCCTATTGGATAGAACTGTTTAAAAGCCTTGGATCCCTATTGGATAGAACTGTTTAAAAGCCTTGGATCACTATTGGATAGAACTGTTTAAAAGCCTTGGATCTCTATTGGATAGAACTGTTTAAAAGCCTTGGATCCCTATTGGATAGAACTGTTTAAAAGCCTTGGATCCCTATTGGATAGAACTGTTTAAAAGCCTTGGATCCCTATTGGATAGAACTGTTTAAAAGCCTTGGATCCCTATTGGATAGAACTGTTTAAAAGCCTTGGATCCCTATTGGATAGAACTGTTTAAAAGCCTTGGATCCCTATTGGATAGAACTGTTTAAAAGCCTTGGATCCCTATTGGATAGAACTGTTTAAAAGCCTTGGATCCCTATTGGATAGAACTGTTTAAAAGCCTTGGATCCCTATTGGATAGAACTGTTTAAAAGCCTTGGATCCCTATTGGATAGAACTGTTTAAAAGCCTTGGATCCCCATTGGATAGAACTGCTTCACTTTAACGAAAAATAACAGGTAGGGAATACAGTATTTAGGTCTAAAGAGATCTGCTTAAATAAACAAAGAGCAGTGTGGCAGTTTCTCATTTTCTTTCAAGATCTCATTGAATCATTCCCACATACCTGCAACAAGCAAACTCTGATGTGAAACAGAGTGGTATTACATTTGGATTCCAGGCTAGCCCAATATAGTAGATGGTTTTCTATCAATGAAAATATGTCTGCTGTGATTTCAGCAGTGGCATTATTCTCTTTAGGCTAGTGAAAACATGTATTGATACACTATTTTCTAATCACATTTTCTGGGGGGGGGGGGGATTTCTGATGTCTGCTCCCAGGAGCTTTTTATATTATTTTGTTTTTTGGCTTTGCGCTGTGGACTGGAGCAACGTTAGCGTGGCTTTGCGCTGTGGACTGTAGCAACGTTAGCGTGGCTTTGCGCTGTGGACTGGAGCAACGTTAGCCTGGCTTTGTGCACTACTTTTGACCGGGACCCTATAGGGAATAGGGTGCCATTTGGGACACAATGTTTACTTTTTCGTTATGTAGAGCAGACAGGTGACCGAGCAGAGAGAGAGAGAGAGAATGTTCCCTCCAAGCTACATCTTAACTTTTTCAGCTGCAGGGTGGAAGAGATATCATGTCATCTCTCTGCAAGCCCTCTGTCCTCTGCCCTAGACGCCTGAGAGAAAACAGCTTCACTGTCCTAGATATTCAAAAGGAACTGGGGATAACGGTACACTGTTAGTGTTCCTCATTACAGTGACCCCCGTATGGTTTTTTCCCCTGTGTATACATCTCTCGGGCCTGGTAGTTAGTTGCCCCAGAAATAATGTTTTATATATTAAATACTGCCAAATATTGTAGTGATATGAGACCGTTCACTTTGTATTGGGATCCACTAAGCATTCTTAGTCATAGTGTTAACTTACGATGAACACTATCTGAAGACTGTTGTTTCAGTCAGTCCATAGGTGTTACTGATGCGCTCCAACAAGGACCATGAATCCGTGTATTTGTCATCTTACATGTGTTTATAATCTAGGGGACAGGATGGTCTATCATCTGGGTTATGGGCTAGAGAGGATACTTTGTTGTGTCAGTGAAGCCATAGTGGTGAGATCCACAATCATTCCTGTGTCTTCCTGTTGCTACACAGTTACTAATGTGGCCCCACAATAAACCTATTCCCCCCCCCCCCCCCCCCCCCCAGAGTCATGGGTGGCTGGAATTCATTACTGCATATGAATCTCTCTCTCTCTCTGTGTCTCTCTGAGAGCCCAGCTACTATTGCCGATGAACCTCCCCATACAGTATTATAGTAGTAAGGTTAACCTAACATATATCCATGTTATATATATCCAGGTAGCTTAGCGATTTAAGAGCGTTGGGCCAGTAACTGAAAGGTTGCTGGTTTGAATCTCCGAGCCGACTAGCTGAAAAATCGATCGATGTGCCCTTGAGCAAGGGACTTAACCCTTATTTCTCCTGTAAAGTCGCTCTGGATAAGAGCGTCTGCTTAATGACGTAAATATAAATTAGCAGCTAGCAAACGGTGTCCTAAAGAAACGGAACAGATCTGGAATTCACTCTGCTTATGTATTTAAGTAAGCATTTATGTAGGCTAATGAACCTCTGTCTCTCTTTGTCTCGGTCTGTCTCTCTCTCGCTCCTATGCCTCCGAATGTTGATGAACATATCTTCATACTAATAATGTGACTGCTGTAACAGCTAGCTATAGGAATGATCATGTGACTGCTGTCACAGCTAGCTATATGAATTAACATGTGACTGCTGTAACAGCTAGCTATAGGAATGATCATGTGACTGCTGTAACAGCTAGATATAGGAATTAACATGTGACTGCTATAACAGCTATCTAACTGTGTCCTGAAGGAAGAGAAGAGAAACAGGCTTGTTCTCGCTCGCTGTGACCCAATTATCCAATTGTCCAGACTCTGTCATAACGCCAACACAACATTTTACACTCCAATTCTTTTCACTTAGCAATTTGCTATTTGTGCCCTTAAATGAGAGCAAGAGAGTTCTGTATTGTTTTCTCTGAGACGCCTCTCCAACACTACGTCGATGTTGTTAACAGTTGGGGAAAATGGCAGAGGAAGGCAAGCGACAGCAGGGAAGTCATGTATGGCAATACTATGAGAGGTTAAATGAGAAGGAAATGGAGGTAGAGTAATGGTAGAACAGGTGCAATAGAGGTTAAATGAGAAGGAATTGGAGGTAGAGTAATGGTACAACAGGTGCAATAGTTAGCCATCTGAAAGGAGGGAGAGACTGACTGACGGAGGGAGGGAGGGAGACTGACTGACGGACGGAGGGAGGGAGACTGACGGACGGACGGAGGGAGGGAGACTGACTGACGGACGGAGGGAGGGAGACTGACTGACTGACGGACGGAGGGAGGGAGACTGACTGACGGACGGACGGAGGGAGACTGACTGACGGACGGAGGGAGACTGACTGACGGACGGAGGGAGGGAGACTGACTGACGGACGGAGGGAGGGAGACTGACGGAGGGAGGGAGGGAGACTGACGGAGGGAGGGAGGGAGACTGACGGAGGGAGGGAGACTGACGGAGGGAGGGAGGGAGGGAGACTGACGGAGGGAGGGAGACTGACGGAGGGAGGGAGGGAGGGAGACTGACGGAGGGAGGGAGGGAGGGAGACTGACGGAGGGAGGGAGGGAGACTGACTGACTGACGGAGGGAGGGAGGGAGACTGACGGAGGGAGGGAGACTGACGGAGGGAGGGAGGGAGACTGACGGAGGGAGGGAGGGAGACTGACGGGCAGAGGGAGGGAGACTGACTGACGGGCAGAGGGAGGGAGACTGACTGACGGGCAGAGGGAGGGAGACTGACTGACGGGCAGAGGGAGGGAGACTGACTGACGGGCAGAGGGAGGGAGACAGAGGGAGGGAGGTAGGGAGCTTACTGGGAGCACGGAACACCTGGACACACATTCAACAATTCAATATTTGACCTGTATTCCCAAAGTGTGCGACGTGGGAGATCAGTGGGTTAAAAAAAGGAAACCAAGTGAGCAATTAATCACCTTTTTTTAGTATTACAGCGATTAATGTGCTAAATATACAACAGGGGAACTCTCCAGTTCTACTCCACTACAGAAACACTCCAAGATTTAGTATAGATCTACAGCTTTTCTATTTATCTCACTATAGTGAATCCTAAAAAAAAACACCACTTCAACAGACTGGATACCGTACACTGCCTTCAGAAAGTGTTCTCACACTCTTCTGACTTTTTCCCCCACATTTTGTTGTGTTACAGCCTGAATTTAAAGTGGATTAAATTGAGTTGTTTTGTCACTGGCCTACTCACAATACCCCATAATGTCAAAGTGGAATTATGTTTTTAGAAATCTTTACAAAATTAATTTAAAAAAAAATGTAAAGCTGAGTTCAGGAGTCAACACTTTGTGTGAAATAGTGTTTAGCATGATTTTGGTGTGATTGCCTCCATCTGTATTACCTATTATACAATTATCTGTAAGGTCGAGCAGTGAATTTCAAACACACATTCAACCACAATGGTTTTCCAATGCCTCTCAAAGAAGAGGACCTATTGGCAGATGGGTAAAATAATGCAGAAATGAAAATCCCTTTGATTATCGTGAAGTTATTAATTACACTTTAGATGGTGTATCAATACACCCAGTCACTACAGAGATAACAGGCGTCCTTCCTAACTCAGTTGCCGGAGAGAAAGGAAATGTGACTTGTAAGTTAGCATTTCACAGTAAAGTCTAACTTTTTTAAAACCACCATTTGCCTCATGGTGAAGTCCCTGAGCGGTTTCAAATCAAAACAAACTTTATTAGTCACATGCACTGAATACAACAAGTGTAGAGTTTAATGGCTATGATAGGAGAAATCTGAGGATGGATCAACAATTTAATAAAATGTATTTATAAAGCCAGTTTTACATCAGCTGATGTCACAAAGTGCTTATACAGAAACCCAGCCTAAAACCCTAAAGAGCAAGCAATGCAGATGTAGAAGCACGATGGCCAGGAAAAACTCCCTAGAAAGGCAGAAACCTAGAGAGGAACCAGGCTCTGAGGGGTGGCCAGTCCTCTTCTGGCTGTGCCGGTGGAGATTATAACAGTATGTGGCCATTTAAGGCCAGATTGTTTTTCAAGATGTTTAAACGTTCATAGATGACCAGCAGGGTCAAATAATAATCACAGTGGTTGTCGAGGGTGCAACAGGTCAGTACCTCAGGAGTAAATGTCAGGTGGCCTTTCATAGACAAGCATTCAGAGGTCGAGACTGCAGGTGCGGTAGAGAGGGTGGAAACCACAGGTCCGGGATAAGATAGCCGGTGCGGTAGAGAGGGTGGAAACCACAGGTCCGGGATAAGATAGCTGGTGTGGTAGAGAGGGTGGAAACCGCAGGTCCGGGATAAGATAGCCGGTGCGGTAGAGAGGGTGGAAACCACAGGTCCGGGATAAGGTAGCCGGTGCGGTAGAGAGGGTGGAAACCACAGGTCCGGGATAAGATAGCCGGTGTGGTAGAGAGGGTGGAAACCACAGGTCCGGGATAAGATAGCCGGTGCGGTAGAGAGGGTGGAAACCGCAGGTCCGGGATAAGATAGCCGGTGCGGTAGAGAGGGTGGAAACCGCAGGTCCGGGATAAGATAGCCGGTGCGGTAGAGAGGGTGGAAACCACAGGTCCGGGATAAGATAGCCGGTGCGGTAGAGAGGGTAACCTAACCGTAGGGAGAACAGCAGAAACTAGATCAGCCGCACGGCCAGGTGGGAAGGGGGCGTGGACAGCCAGGAGTCGTCAGGCCAAGCAGTCCTGAGGCATGGTCCCAGGGCTCAGGTTCTCAGGTCCAACGTTGTAGTTACTTCACAATTTGCTAACCTAAATGACAGAGTGAAAGAAGGAATCCCGTACAGAATAAAAAAATGTTCCAAAACACGCATCCTGTTTGCAACAAGACACTAAAGTAACACTGCAAAAAATATGGCAATAAGGCAATTCACTTTTTGTCCTGAATACAATATGTTTGGAGCTAATCCAATACAACACATGACTGAGTACCAACTCTCTATATTTCCAAGCATATTGGTCGCTGCACAGTGGTGGAAAAAGGTTAGCTCAACCCAGGCAAAATCCTAGAGTAAACAGTGGTTCCCACCAGACACTGGGCAGACGAATTCACCTTTCAGCAGGACAATAACCTTACAAATCTACACTGGAGTGGCTTACCAAGAACAGTGAACGTTCCTGAGTGGTCGAGTTACACTTTTGACTTAAATGTGCTTGAAAATCTACGGCGAGACCTGAAAATGGTTGTCTAGCAATGATCAACAACCAATTTGACAGAGCTTGAAGAATTTTCTTCAAAGAATGATGGGCACATTCCAGGTGTGGAAAGCTCTCTGAGACTTGTCCAGGAAACACTCACCGCTGTAATCTGACAGAGAGAGCTGAAACATGGTTCTCTACTCTACTGTCTGTCTCTCCTTCATTTATTCATAGCGGGAATATGCAGCTAACGCACTCTGCTACCCTCAACACTGCAGCTTTTAACACACACACACACACACACACACACACACACACACACACACACAATCTAATCTAGCAGTCATTTAGCTTTCTCTCCCTTTTTTCCTCCCTCCCCCTCTTACTTTCTCCTACACACACACACACACACACACACACACACACACACAATCTAATCTAGCAGTCATTTAGAAGCTTTCTCTCCCTTTTTTCCTCCCTCCCATTCTTACTTTCTCACACACACACACACACTTTTCAAGCACACGAAGGCTATGAGATTCGGCGCCGTCTTAGGTGTCTGTTAGTGGGGAGAGAGTACTCGTCTTTTCTAGGTGTTGTCAGTTTTGGGTCTTCGGCTTGCTAAAAAAAACCACTACTTTCTGCTCTGCTTGTGTAGCCAATGCTACACAACTGGCTAACCAGTTGAGTTTGAACCTCCGACCGTAGAAAAGGGCAATGGGGTTACACAATAAAAGTTACAGATACTCACGACTTCTGTCCTGTCGCTTAAGGTGGAAACACGCTCAGGAGGCCTTGGTTCGAACCCAGTTTGTGTGACCCAGTGTCTCCGGCTGGGTTCAACATCCATTGGGAGTCCTGCTGAGTTTGTGAGATTTGAGACTGCTGGCAGCAGCGGAGGTCTGAGTTGATAGGGGTGTCATCTCCGCTGAGTTAGGCTCATTCCGGATTCTCTGGCCGATTCCAGGGATGCTATACCCTCCGTGATTGGCTCTGACACTCTGAAAACCCTCCAATCAGAGGACATCAGACCGGGCCAGCTACTGACTGGTTTGCTGGGTCTGAGCCGTTTCCTTCTAATGTGTTGGTAAGGTCCCACAACAGGACAGTGGTGGCGTACATCGACAGGCAGAGGGGGACGCGGTGCCTCCCTATTGGTCGTTGACTCCCCATAGTGTGTTATACCTCGTTCCCTCCTTCAGGTGAATATAATTGGTCGTTGACTCCCCATAGTGCGTTATACCTCGTTCCCTCCTTCAGGTGAATATGATTGGTCGTTGACTCCCCATAGTGCGTTATACCTCGTTCCCTCCTTCAGGTGAATATGATTGGTCGTTGACTCCCCATAGTGTGTTCAGGTGAATATGATTGGTTGTTGACTCCCCATAGTGCGTTATACCTCGTTCCATCCTTCAGGTGAATATGATTGGTCGTTGACTCCACATAGTGTGTTCAGGTGAATATGATTGGTCGTTGACTCCCCATAGTGCGTTCAGGTGAATATGATTGGTCGTTGACTCCCCATAGTGTGTTATACCTCGTTCCCTCCTTCAGGTGAATATGATTGGTCGTTGACTCCCCATAGTGCGTTATACCTCGTTCCCTCCTTCAGGGAACAGTAGTTATATTCATAACTGTACGTTCTCACAAGGATCCATTTCAAAGAGTTTACTGTTGTCTAAAGCTATGGGACTTAATCTACACACACACACGATGACACACACTAAAACAATGAACTTGGAAATCTGTAGTGAGCTGAAATACAGAGTCTATTGTCCCAGTGGGGGGGTGGGTGGGGGTGGGGGGGGAAACACCCTGGCTGTCTGTCTTACTGCTGGGTCTCTGTCTCTCTGCCAACATTGTGCAAGCCTGGCCGGGCTCCTCACTGAATCCAGAGGTTAGTGCAATGGCATTTGCCCCTTCTTTCTCCCTAGTGTGTGTGTTTGTGTGTGTGTATCCCGAGTGAATAACTTTTAATCTTCTCACCATCACATCCAAAGAACCCCCTCGCCGCCATGACACGTCTTTTCCTCAACCGAACTCGACTGAGTGAGTGCGTGCGTGTGTGCCTCGCCATGAACTACGTCATTAGTGGATTTAAAGGTACAATACACACGTTTTAGAAAATAAGAGATTTGAAACTTCTAATGTTGTTCATCGGTACATTAAAATACGTCTCAAATGGAAGGGATTGATTTCCACATGAAATCCACATGAAATCTGTGTGAACAGGCTCAATGCATGAATATCCCCATCCACCTGTATTGTGAATAGGCAGTCTGGGCTACATCTTCATTTACTCGTATTTTTATTTTATTTTAAATTGAACGTTTATTTAACCAGGAAGGGCTCATTTTGGGATTTTTTCAAGAGCGCCCTGGACAAGATAGACAGCACCAAGTCCTTAGACAATTACAGACGGATAACATGAAAAGTTAGCAGAATTAAAGTATAACAAAATCATAAAACGGCTAATTTAAAAAAATATTGACAGGTCAAAGGAATCAGCCTCAAAATCCTTCATCAGTGATTTAAAAACACCAATCGGGACAAGTTCTTCCAGTTTAAAAGCATTTTGTAAGGTGTTCCAAGACGATGGCGCAGAGGACATAAAAGCCCTTTTACCAAATTCAGTTGGGACATTTGGAACAGTCAGCAGGATAAAGTCCAGCGAACGAAGAGACGACCCACCACATCTCTGAACAATAAAAATGCCCAAATAAAATGGTAGTAAACCCAAAATGGCTTCGTAAATAAAGTATACCAGTGACTGAGCCTACGAGTGACTAGAGAAGGCCAGCCAACCCTGGTATACAAAGTGCAGTGGTGCGTAAGGGTTTTGCAGTTTAAAATAAATCTCAAAGTGCCATGGTAAAGGGTGTCAATAGATCTCCAACACTGAGCGGAAGCATTCACATATAAAATATCCCCATAGTCTAGTAAAGGCATAAATGTAGCTGATTACTAGCCTCCTTCTGGCTTCAAAAGAAAAACAGGCCTTATTCCTAAAGCTTCAGCGTAGCCTAGTGGTTAGAGCATTGGACTAGTAACTATCAAGATCGAATCATCGAGGTGACACGGTACAAATCTGTCATTCTACCCCTGAACTTTTTTTTATTTATTTTACCTTTCTTTAACTAGGCAAGTTAAGAAAAATGTGTTATTTTCAATGATGGCCTAGGAACAGTGGGTTACACTGTTCCTAGACCATCATTGAAAATAACATTTTTTTTATGTAGTTAGATTGATATAAACAAAGTCAAATGAATTGTGTGGGGGCCTCCCGGGTGACGCAGTGGTCTGCATCGCAGCGCTAGCTGTGCCACCAGGGACTCTGGGTTTGCGCCCAGGCTTTGTCGCAGCTTGCCGCGACCGGGAGGTCCGTGGGGCGACGCACAATTGGCCTAGCGTCGTCCGGGTTAGGGAGGGTTTGGCCGGTAGAGATATCCTTGTCTCTTCGCGCACCAGCGACTCCTGTGGTGGGCCGGGCGCTAACCAAGGTCGTGTTTCCTCCGACACATTGGTGCGGCTGGCTTCCGGGTTGGATGCACGCTGTGTTAAGAAGTAGTGCGGCTTTGTTGGGTTGTGTTTCGGAGGACGCATGGCTCTCGACCTTCGTCTCTCCCGAGTCCGTACGGGAGTTGTCGCGATGAGACAAGATCGTAGCTACTAACAATTGGGGAGAAAAAAAGGGGTAAAATAAAAAAATATATATTAATAATTGTGTGGTTGTATCTGGTGGTTAGAGCATTGGACCAGTAACCGAAAGGTTGCTGGATCGAATCCCCAAGCTGACATGGTAAAAATCTGTCGTTCTGCCTCTGAGTAAGGCAGTGCCCCCTCCCGCACCTCTCCGATTCAGAGGGGTTGGGTTAAATGGGGAAGTCACATTTCAGTTGAATGCCTTCAGGTATCATCATCATCATCATCATGGCTTTCTCTGAAAAATTTTGACATCAAATGTAATGATATTAAACTCAAATGATGCCCAGCAATTAATCAGAGCAGTTGTTGAGTTTATTGGTCTGGATCAAGTGTCATTCTGGGACTTTGGCTGATACGCCCTTTTCCCCTGGTATCATTTTGGTAGTGAGTATCGTGATGCTAAACGTGCTATCGTTTTGGTAGTGAGTATCGTGATGCTAAACGTGGTATCGTTTTGGTAGTGAGTATCGTGATGCTAAACGTGCTATCGTGATGCTAAACGTGGTATCGTTTTGGTAGTGAGTATCGTGATGCTAAACGTGGTATCGTTTTGGTAGTGAGTATCGTGATGCTAAACGTGCTATCGTTTTGGTAGTGAGTATCGTGATGCTAAACGTGGTATCGTTTTGGTAGTGAGTATCGTGATGCTAAACGTGGTATCGTTTTGGGAGTGAGTATTGTGATGCTAAACCTGGTATCGTTTTGGTAGTGAGTATCGTGATGCTAAACGTGGTATCGTTTTGGTAGTGAGTATCGTGATGCTAAACGTGGTATCGTTTTGGGAGTGAGTATTGTGATGCTAAACCTGGTATCGTTTTGGTAGTGAGTATCGTGATGCTAAACGTGGTATCGTTTTGGTAGTGAGTATCGTGATGCTAAACGTGGTATCGTTTTGGTAGTGAGTATCGTGATGCTAAACGTGGTATCGTTTTGGTAGTGAGTATCGTGATGCTAAACGTGGTATCGTTTTGGTAGTGAGTATCGTGATGCTAAACGTGGTATCGTTTTGGTAGTGAGTATCGTGATGCTAAACGTGGTATCGTTTTGGTAGTGAGTATCGTGATGCTAAGTGTGGTATCGTTTTGGTAGTGAGTATCGTGATGCTAAACGTGCTATCGTGATGCTAAACGTGCTATCGTTTTGGTAGTGAGTATCGTGATGCTAAGTGTGGTATCGTTTTGGTAGTGAGTATCGTGATGCTAAACGTGCTATCGTGATGCTAAACGTGCTATCGTTTTGGTAGTGAGTATCGTGATGCTAAACGTGGTATCGTTTTCGTAGTGAGTATCGTGATGCTAAACGTGCTATCGTGATGCTAAACGTGGTATCGTTTTGGTAGTGAGTATCGTGATGCTAAACGTGGTATCGTTTTGGTGGTGAGTATCGTGATGCTAAACGTGGTATCGTTTTGGTAGTGAGTATCGTGATGCTAAACGTGGTATCGTTTTGGTAGTGAGTATCGTGATGCTAAACGTGGTATCGTTTTGGTAGTGAGTATCGTGATGCTAAACGTGCTATCGTGATGCTAAACGTGGTATCGTTTTGGTAGTGAGTATCGTGATGCTAAACGTGGTATCGTTTTGGTAGTGAGTATCGTGATGCTAAACGTGGTATCGTTTTCGTAGTGAGTATCGTGATGCTAAACGTGGTATCGTTTTGGTAGTGAGTATCGTGATGCTAAACGTGGTATCGTTTTGGTAGTGAGTATCGTGATGCTAAACGTGGTATCGTTTTCGTAGTGAGTATCGTGATGCTAAACGTGCTATCGTGATGCTAAACGTGGTATCGTTTTGGTAGTGAGTATCGTGATGCTAAACGTGGTATCGTTTTGGTGGTGAGTATCGTGATGCTAAACGTGGTATCGTTTTGGTAGTGAGTATCGTGATGCTAAACGTGGTATCGTTTTGGGAGTGAGTATCGTGATGCTAAACGTGGTATCGTTTTGGTAGTGAGTATCGTGATGCTAAACGTGGTATCGTTTTGGTAGTGAGTATTGTGATAATAAACGTGGTATCGTTTTGGTAGTGAGTATCGTGATGCTAAACGTGGTATCGTTTTGGTAGTGAGTATCGTGATGCTAAACGTGGTATTGTTTTGGTAGTGAGTATCGTGATGCTAAACGTGGTATCGTTTTGGTAGTGAGTATCGTGATGCTAAACGTGGTATCGTTTTGGTAGTGAGTATCGTGATGCTAAACGTGGTATCGTTTTGGTAGTGAGTATCGTGATAATAAACGTGGTATCGTTTTGGTAGTGAGTATCGTGATGCTAAGCGTGGTGTTGCAAAAATTCTGGTATTGTGACGACATTAAGAGAGAACGAGAGAAGGAGAGGATGGATACTGAAAGAGGTAGGGGGGATAGGGTGAGGGGTAGGGGGGCTAGAGGGAGGTAGGTAGGGGGAAGGAGAGGGAGGGAGGGGGTAGGTAGGGGGAAGGAGAGGGAGGTAGGTAGGGGGAAAGAGAGGGAGGGAGGGGGTAGGTAGTTAGGGGGTAGGTAGGGGGAAAGAGAGGGAGGGAGGGGGTAGGTAGGTAGGGGGTAGGTAGGAGGAAGGAGAGGGAGGGAGGGGGAAGGAGAGAAGGGGGTGCGGTAGGTAGGGGGAAGGAGAGGGAGGTAGGTAGGGGGAAAGAGAGGGAGGGGGTAGGTAGAGGGAAAGAGAGGGAGGGAGGGGGTATGTAGGTAGGGGGTAGGTAGGGGGAAGGAGAGGGAAGGAGGGGGGAGGTAGGTAGGGGGAAGGAGAGGGAGGTAGGTAGGGGGAAAGAGAGGGAGGGGGTAGGTAGGGGGAAAGAGAGGGAGGGAGGGGGTAGGTAGGGGTAGGTAGGGGGAAGGAGAGGGAGGTAGGTAGGGGGAAGGAGAGGGAGGGAGGGGGAGGTAGGTAGGGACGGAAAGAGGTAGGGGGGAGAGGTAGGGGGGAGAGGTAGGGGGAAGGAGAGCGAGAGGTAGGGGGAAGGAGAGAGGGTGAGCGGTAGGGGCCAAGGAGAGAGGGGTATGGGGGAAGGAGAGAGGGGTATGGGGGAAGGAGAGAGGGTGAGCGGTACGGGTCAAGGAGAGAGAGACAGGAAGGGAAAGAGAGGTAGGGGGAAGGAGAGAGGGGTATGGGGGAAGGAGAGAGGGTGAGAGGTAGGGGGAAGGAGAGAGGGGTATGGGGGAAGGAGAGAGGGTGAGAGGTAGGGGGAAGGAGAGAGGGGTATGGGGGAAGGAGAGAGGGTGAGCAGTACGGGTCAAGGAGAGAGAGACAAGAAGGGAAGGAGAGGTAGGGGGAAGGAGAGAGGGGTATGGGGGAAGGAGAGAGGATGAGCGGTAGGGGTCAAGGAGAGAGAGAGGTGGGGGGGGAGGGTGAGCGGTAGGGGTCAAGGAGAGAGAGACAGGAAGGGAAGGAGAGCACAGAAAAACAGGGTCAGCTCCAACCTTTATGTAACCATCCCTCTTCACAGTCAGCTTGAGTGCAGCAGTGTGTGTGTGTGTGTGTGTGTGAGAGTACTACGGTACAGTAAAAGACAGGGATCACTCTCCTCTGTCCTGGCTACATTCAAAGACAATTCCTCCCTAAACGGTCTGTCCTAAAAGAGGTGAATGAAAGAGTGAACATCAGTGGGAAAGCATCCTCTGTGTTGTTTCCTTCTCTGTTCCATCAGTGTGGCTAATGGACTAGTATCTTTATGACTGACTAGCTGGCTGGCTGATTCATTGACTGACTGGCAACTTCTCTCCTTTGTCCATGTACCCCCCTCCCTCCCTCCCTCCATCCCTCCTCCTAGCTTCATGCCATAGAAACAGGCATGCTCAGGATGTATGTACTCCGTCCTCCATCTTTCCCTCCTCTGTCTTTCCTCTCTTCCATCTCCTCCTCTTTCTTGTCCTCCGCTTTACACGCTGACTGAATGCCTGCTGCTCATTGAGAGACGAGCTGAGTGGATGACTTCCTCTCCCCTGTCAGTGCCAGAGATCTGTTGTGAAGTGGTGTGATGGGAGGAGTCAGAGGAGACAAGGCAGCATTGGAAACCTCTTCTGTGTTATGCTAGTTTTGCTCTAACTAGCTCTCTCCCTGTACGATTCTAGCTCTCTCACTCTCTCTGTCTGTCTCGGTCTGTCTCTCACTCTCTCTGTCTCTCTCGGTCTGTCTCTCACTCTCTCTGTCTCTCTCGGTCTGTCTCTCACTCTCTCTGTCTCTCTCGGTCTGTCTCTCACTCACTGTCTCTCTCGGTCTGTCTCCCTCTCTCTTGGGTCTCTCTCTCTCGCTCTCTCTCTCTCCCTCTCTCTGTCTCTCACTCTGTCTCTCTCGGGTCACTGTCTCTCGGTCTCGCTCTCTCCGTCTCTCTCTGTCTCTCTTGGGTCTCTCTCTCTCGGTCTCTCTCCCTCTCTGCTGCATGTTAGCTTTGGTCCTACCCTCCTACCTCTCCCTGTAAACTGTTCTCTGGTCAGTCCGTGATCGGTACATCAATTTGGATTAATCCTTGCATCCATAGCTCTGTTTATGAACTAGACAGTGGTTACATTTGTCTAGCTTCGTCCTTCATCTATTTACCAAAACCGCTTGGTAGTTTTTCGAATCCCAAGTTTTCCCCGTTAACCCTTAGGCCAGCTCTAGGCTTGACCAGGCTGTTAAAACAGGATCTGTTGTGACCAAAATCTCTCTCTCTCTGCTGGATAGGGTCACAGAGAGTGACCCTGAACAGAGCTATTGAACCCTGGTCTAATAGAGGACAGATTGATACCGTCAACTTAATCCGTTTCTAGTCAATAAGGGTAATCTTACCCACAGAGCATCACTGTGTAAAGAACTAATGTTGTAGATTATTATATATCTTTTTTATTTTCTCTCTCTGTGTGTGTGTGTGTGTGTGTGTGTGTGTGTGTGGTACAATGTTTCAGATTTGTTTGTGACACTTCCTACAGTTTTATTAGGTGTTGTTGTAACCAGTGACAACCACACTTCAACATATTTCATAGCCCAGTAAAACCAGTAACAGTATAATGTGGTCGCAGTGAAACTCTATCAGGTGGCAGTGAAACTCTATCAGGTCGTAGTATAACTATCAGGTCGCAGTGAAACTCTATCAGGTCGCAGTGAAACTATCAGGTCGCAGTGAGACTATCAGGTCGCAGTGAGACTCTATCAGGTCGCAGTGAGACTCTATCAGGTCGCAGTGAGACTCTATCAGGTCGCAGTGAGACTCTATCAGGTCGCAGTGAGACTCTATCAGGTCGTAGTGAGAGACTATCAGGTCGCAGTGAGACTCTATCAGGTCGCAGTGAGACTCTATCAGGTCGCAGTGAGACTCTATCAGGTCGTAGTGAGACTCTATCAGGTCGTAGTGAGACTCTATCAGGTCGTAGTGAGACTCTATCAGGTCGCAGTGAGACTCTATCAGGTCGCAGTGAAACTCTATCAGGTCGTAGTGAAACTCTATCAGGTCGTAGTGAAACTCTATCAGGTCGCAGTGAGACTCTATCAGGTCGCAGTGAAACTCTATCAGGTCGTAGTGAAACTCTATCAGGTCGTAGTGAAACTCTATCAGGTCGCAGTGAGACTCTATCAGGTCGCAGTGAAACTCTATCAGATCGTAGTGAAACTCTATCAGGTCGTAGTGAAACTCTATCAGGTCGCAGTGAAACTATCAGGTCGCAGTGAGACTATCAGGTCGCAGTGAGACTCTATCAGGTCGCAGTGAGACTATCAGGTCGCAGTGAGACTCTATCAGGTCGCAGTGAGACTCTATCAGGTCGTAGTGAGAGACTATCAGGTCGCAGTGAGACTCTATCAGGTCGCAGTGAGACTCTATCAGGTCGTAGTGAGACTCTATCAGGTCGTAGTGAGACTCTATCAGGTCGTAGTGAGACTCTATCAGGTCGTAGTGAGACTCTATCAGGTCGCAGTGAGACTCTATCAGGTCGCAGTGAAACTCTATCAGGTCGTAGTGAAACTCTATCAGGTCGCAGTGAAACCGTTAGCTGATCGTTGGTCATTATTCTCACAACCTCATTTATGTGTGTTCCCAGTCACTGCTATATTCACTGATTTTTGGGGGTGTGTAAATATGTGTAACTTTCACAACAAAATGGCTGCAATTGATTTCCAGCAGGCAGACTCCTCCTTCCTTTCGTACAGTTGTTGTTCCTCCAGAAAGACTACTGTAACCGTGTGCAGCGTTGTAAAACCTCGGCATTATTTAGTTCTGCTGTGACGACTGACCAGGGTTTCTGTTTCCTCTCTCCTCCAGATCTCTGGTGTACAACGCCATCTACCATTTTTTTTTCTCTCTCTCTCTCTCTGTGATTGGATAGACAGGCTGATGGTGAAACTCAACATGCCAGTGATGTCAACGACGGACTGCAGGTTGGTTAATTAATACATGATCCAATTTGTTAGTGAGTAAAAACATTTTTATAATTGTAATTTTTATAATAAATAATTATGTTATTTTATCCAGGGCAATAGTGTGTTACTTTTGTGGATTCTTTATGATTTTAAAATGGTGTGGTTTTAATACACATTGTTCTATCTCTGCATAACATCATTAGTTGTTTATCTGTGATGTTACCTGCGTTTCCTGTTTCAGACTGTAACCATGGGCAACGTGGAGAGCCAGAACGGCGACCATGCCTTCTACGGCACCCAACATGGCTACCTGTCCCGCAAACACATGTCTCGTTCCCTCCGCATCTCCAAGCATCAGTCCAGCTCCGGTTCCACCCGCTGCACCCACGACCGCAACGCCACTCAGGGCAAAGTAGAACACCGTAACTCTGAGACCTCCACGCGTTCCAGCAGCACCCCTAGTATCCCACAGTCCTTAGCGGATCACGCACTGGAGCCCTTCAACCAGACCAATGTCCTGTCAGACTTCTCCCCTATTTGGGTGGACCGTATGGCCATGAACCTCCGGCCCGTCTCCTTCCATACCCACCTGGACAACCCATCTGTAGGGCCCCAACTGGACAACCCATCTGTAGGGCCCCAGTTAGACCCAGCAACACCAGAGACTAGACCCCAGTGCCCCCAGGACAGAGGTCTAGGCCTGTACAATAACACTGGGGAGGGGACCTACCTCCAGAAGACCAGAGACGGACCCCGGGAACCCCGGGAACCCCGGGAGGGAGTCAGCTTTAAGAAGAAGAGGTCCAAATCAGCCGACATGTGGAGAGAACACAGTCTGGAGTTCAGTCTGTCAGACCTCAGCCAGGAACACCTCACCAGGTTAGAGAAGTCAGACCTCAGCCAGGAACACCTCACCAGGTTAGAGAAGTCAGACCTCAGCCAGGAACATCTCACCAGGTTAGAGAAGTCAGACCTCAGCCAGGAACACCTCACCAGGTTAGAGAAGTCAGAGCTCAGCCAGGAACACCTCACCAGGTTAGAGAAGTCAGACCTCAGCCAGGAACATCTCACCAGGTTAGACTGTGATATGTGGTTGTCTCACCCAGCTACCTTAAGATGAATGTACTAACTGCAAGTCTCTCTGGATGTGCTAAATGACTAACATGTAAATGTAAAGAAACAGGCAACTAAAGGTTTGTCAGTTCAAATAAATTTTTTCCATCTGTGTAATCAAGTATTCTTTCTCTTTTTCAGCACAGAGGAGATCATCGACACCGAGGAGGCAGACGACAGGGACTTCCCTGATTGTGAAGGCCTGCTGGGGCTCGTGTCCCCAGAGGGTCTGGAGGGTGTGGACGCTGCTGGCAGGGCCAACTCCCTGGATCAGCTGTATGGCGGTCAGAAGACCCCAACTCGCCGGCCCGTGGCACGCTATGCTAAGTGGCACCATGACGCTAACCGCGAAGCCCGGGAGGGAGAGGACGATAAGATGCTGTCTCCGTCGGAGGAGGATGGGAACTCGTACGGAGCGTACACTCTGCCCTGTCGACGCTCACACTGCCTGTCTGAGGGCCTGACCAATCACCAGGCTGCCTCCTGTAACACCATGCAGGGCCGCAGAGCACAGACCATACAGGTACTGTAGGATTACAGTCGCCCGTGAAAGACTACACACCCCTTGCACAGTCTTCACATTTTTGCTGCCTTAAAATGTCATCTGAAAAAGAGATCACATTAAAAAAATCCACGAATGATCTACACAACCTGCTCCACATTTTCAAAGTTAAAGAACATTTTCTAAATTACTAAGAAATACAAAATGAGGATCCATTGATTGTCTATGTCTTCACCCCCCCCCAGAGTTTATACTGGGTGGAAGCACCCTTTGGCAGACATTATAGCTGTGAATCATTTTGAAGATTCTACCAACTTTACACAACTCTTAGGGTAACATATATCCATTGTTTTTGTCAAAATTGCTCAAGCTCAGAAATTCTGTTTGGAAACAATGGATATATGTTACCCTAAAGTTGGTAGAATCTTCAAAATGATTCACAGCTATAATGTCTGCCAAAGGGTGCTTCCACCCAGTATGAACATCTGTTGTTCTGTGTCTCATATGTATCTGTGTGTTTGTGTTTGAGAATGTTTGTTTGTAAGCACTGTGTTTGTGAGTGAATCGATGCATGTGCGTGTCTTTATATGAATGTGTGTTTGTGAGAGAATCGACGTGTCTGTGTGTGTGTATCTGTGTGTTTGTCTGACAGACAGTGTTAGCACTAGCAAGAGGTCAGCAACTCAGACCTATGTCACTCCCTCCCAGGTCAGGTCTCTGTTTCTCTCTCTCTCTCGCTCTCTCTTGCGCTCTCTCGCTCTCTCGCGCTCTCTCGCTCTCTCTCGCGCTCTCTCGCTCTCTCTCGCGCTCTCTCGCTCTCTCTCGCGCTCTCTCGCTCTCTCTCGCGCTCTCTCGCTCTCTCTCGCGCTCTCTCGCTCTCTCTCGCGCTCTCTTGCTCTCTCTCTCTCTCTCTCTCTCTCTCTCTCTCTCTCTCTCTGTCTCTCTCTCTCTCTCTCTCTCTGTCTCTCTCTCTATCTCTGTCTCTCTCTCTCTCTCTCTGTCTCTCTCTCTCTCTCTGTCTCTCTCTCTCTCTGTCTCTCTCTCTCTGTGTCTCTCTCTCTCTCTGTCTCTCTCTCTCTCTCTCTCTCTCTCTCTCTCTCTCTCTGTCTCTCTTTCTCTTTCTCTCTCGCTTTATTGGCATGGGAAACATTTGTTAACATTGCCAAAGCAAGGGAGGTAGATAATGTACAAAAGTTAAATAAACAATACAAATTAACAGTAAACGTTACACTCACAGAAGTTTCAATAGAGTGTTGCAACGATGTACAAATGGTTAAGGGTACACAAGGGAAAATAAATAAGCATAAATATGGGTTGTATTTACAATGGTGTTTGTTCTTCACTGGTTGCCCTTTTCTCGTGGCAACAGGTCACACATCTTGCTGCTGTGATGGAACACTGTGGAATTTCACCCAGTAGATATGAGAGTTTATCAAAATTTGATTTGTTTTTGAATTCTTTGTGGATCTCTAATATGGTCATACATTGGGCAGGAGGTTAGGAAGTGCAGCTCAGTTTCCACCTCATTTTGTGGGCAGTGAGCACATAGCCTGTCTTCTCTTGAGTGCCATGTCTACCTACGGTGGCCTTTTTTCAATGGCAAGGCTATGCTCACTGAGTCTGTACATAGTCAAAGCTTTCCTTAATTTTGGGTCAGTCACAGTGGTCAGGTATTCTGCCGCTGTGTACTCTCTGTTTAGGGCCAAATAGCATTCTAATTTGCTCTGTTGTTTTGTTAATTCTTTCCAATGTGTCAAGTAATTATCTTTTTGTTTTCTCATGATTTGGTTGGGTCTAATTGTACTGCTGTACTGGGGCTCTGTGGGGTTTGTTTGTGTTTGTGAACAGAGTCCCAGGACCAGCTTGCTTGTATAGTAATGGCTTTGTTATGGAAGGTTTAGGAATCGCTTCCTTTTAGGTGGTTGTAGAATTTAACGTCTCTTTTCTGGATTTTGATAATTAGTGGGTATCGGCCTAATTCTGCTCTGCATGCATTATTTGGTGTTCTACGTTGTACACGGAGGATATTTTTGCAGAATCCTGCATGCAGTCTCTCAATTTGGTGTTTGTCCCATTTTGTGAAGTCTTGGTTGGTGAGCGGACCCCAGACCTCACAAACATAAAGGGCAATGTGCTCTATGACTGATTCAAGTATTTGTTAGCCAGATCCTAATTGGTATGTTGAATTTTATGTTCCTTTTGATGGCATAGAATGCCCTTCTGGCTTTGTCTCTCAGATCGTTCACAGCTTTGTGGAAGTTACCTGTGGCGCTGATGTTTAGGCCAAGGTATGTATAGTTTTTTTGTGTGCTCTAGGGCAACGGTGTCTAGATGGAATTTGTATTTGTGGTCCTGGTGACTGGATTTTTTTTTAAATGGAACACCATTATTTTGGTCTTACTAAGATTTACTGTCAGGGCCCAGGTCTGACAGAATCTGTGCAGAAGATCTAGGTGCTGCTGTTGGCCCTCCTTGGTTGGTGACAGAAGCACCAGATCATCAGCAAACAGCAGACATTTGACTTCGGATTCTAGTAGGGTGAGGCCTTGTGCTGCAGACTTTTCTAGTGCCCGCGTCAATTCGTTGATATATATGTTGAAGAGGGTGGGGCTTAAGCTGCATCCCTGTCTCACCCCACGGCCCTGTCTGAAGAAATGTGTGTTTTTTGCCAATTTTAACCGTACACTTGTTGTTTGTGTACATGGATTTTATAATGTTGTATGTTTTACCCCCAACACCACTTTCCATAAATTTGTATAGCAGACCCTCATGCCAAATTGGGTCAAAGGCTTTTTTGAAATCAACAAAGCATGAGAAGACTTTGCCTTTGTTTTGGTTTGTTTGGTTGTCAATTAGGGTGTGCAGGGTGAATACATGGTCTGTTGTACGGTAATTTGGTAAAAAGCCAATTTGACATTAGCTCAGTACATTCTTTTCATTGAGGAAATGTACAAGTCTGCTGTTAATGATAATGCAGAGGATTTTTCCCAAGGTTGCTGTTGACGCATATCCCACGGTAGTTATTGGTGTCAAATTTGTCTCGACATTTATGGATTGGGGTGATCAGTCCTTGGTTCCAAATATTGGGGAAGATGCCAGAGCTAAGGATGATGTTAAAGAGTTTTAGTATTGCCAATTGGAATTTGTGGTCTGTATATTTGATCATTTCATTGAGGATACCATCAACACCACAGGCCTTTTTGGGTTGGAGGGTTTTTATTTTGTCCTGTAACTCATTCAATGTAATTGGAGAATCCAGTGGGTTCTGGTGGTCTTTAATAGTTGAGTCTAAAATCTGTATTTGATCATGTATATGTTTTTGCTCTTTGTTCTTTGTAATAGAGCAAAAAATGTTGGAGAAGTGGTTTACCTGTACATCTCCATTTTGGATAGATAATTCTTCGTGTTGTTGTTTGTTTAGTGTTTTCCAATTTTCCCAGAAGTGGTTAGAGTCTATGGATTCTTCAATTACATTGAGCTGATTTCTGACATGCTGTTCCTTCTTTTTCCGTAGTGTATTTCTGTATTGGTTTAGTGATTCACCATAGTGAAGGCATAAACTCAGGTTTTCTGGGTCTCTTATGTTTTTGTTGGACAGGTTTCTTCATTTCTTTCTTAGGTTTTTGCATTCTTCATCAAACCATTTGTCATTGTTGTTCATTTTCTTCGGTTTTCTGTTTACATTTTTTTTTAGATTTGATAGGGAAGCTGAGAGGTCAAATATACTGTTTAGATTTGATAGGGAAGCGGAGAGGTCCAATATACTGTTTAGATTTGATAGGGAAGCTGAGAGGTCAAATATACTGTTTAGATTTGATAGGGAAGCTGAGAGGTCCAACATACTGTTTAGATTTGATAGGGAAGCTGAGAGGTCAAATATACTGTTTAGATTTGATAGGGAAGCTGAGAGGTCCAATATACTGTTTAGATTTGATAGGCAAGCTGAGAGGTCTGTTAAGAATTTCTACTTTCTACTACCAAGTTTACACCTTCACTATTACAGTGGAATGTTTTACCCAGGAAATTGTCTAGCTTGTGAGGGGGGGGCACTCCCTGTTTTGCTGTCATGAGGCTGTGTGGTGGTCCTGTCATCATGAGGCTGTGTGGTGGTCCTGTAATCATGAGGCTGTGTGGTGGTGCTGTCATCATGAGGCTGTGTGGTGGTGGTGGTCCTGTCATCATGAGGCTGTGTGGTGGTGGTGGTGCTGTCATCATGAGGCTGTGTGGTGGCGCTGTCATCATGAGGCTGTGTGGTGGTGGTGGTGCTGTCATCATGAGGCTGTGTGGTGGTGGCCCTGTCATCATGAGGCTGTGTGGTGGTGGTGGTCCTGTCATCCTAAGGCTGTGTGGTGGTGGTCCTGTCATCATGAGGCTGTGTGGTCCTGTCATCATGAGGCTGTGTGGTGGTGGTGGTCCTGTCATCATGAGGCTGTGTGGTGGTGGTCCTGTCATCATGAGGCTGTGTGGTGGTGGTGGTCCTGTCATCATGAGGCTGTGTGGTGGTGGTCCTGTCATCATGAGGCTGTGTGGTGTTGCTGTCATCATGAGGCTGTGTGGTGGTGGTGATGTCATCATGAGGCTGTGTGGTGGTGGTCCTGTCATCATGAGGCTGTGTGGTGGTGGTGGTCCTGTCATCATGAGGCTGTGTGGTGGTGGTGGTCCTGTCATCATGAGGCTGTGTGGTGGTGGTCCTGTCATCATGAGGCTGTGTGGTGGTGGTGCTGTCATCACGAAGCTGTGTGGTGGTCCTGTCATCATGAGGCTGGGTGGTGGTGCTGTCATCATGAGGCTGTGTGGTGGTGGTGCTGTCATCATGAGGCTGTGTGGTGGTCCTGTCATCATGAGGCTGTGTGGTGGTCCTGTCATCATGAGGCTGTGTGGTGGTGGTGGTGCTGTCATCATGAGGCTGTGTGGTGGTGGTGGTCCTGTCATCATGAGGCTGTGTGGTGGTGGTGGTCCTGTCATCATGAGGCTGTGTGGTGGTGGTCCTGTCATCATGAGGCTGTGTGGTGGTGGTGCTGTCATCACGAAGCTGTGTGGTGGTCCTGTCATCATGAGGCTGTGTGGTGGTGCTGTCATCATGAGGCTGTGTGGTGGTGGTGCTGTCATCATGAGGCTGTGTGGTGGTCCTGTCATCATGAGGCTGTGTGGTGGTCCTGTCATCATGAGGCTGTGTGGTGGTGGTGGTGCTGTCATCATGAGGCTGTGTGGTGGTGGTGGTCCTGTCATCATGAGGCTGTGTGGTGGTGGTCCTGTCATCATGAGGCTGTGTGGTGGTGGTGGTCCTGTCATCATGAGGCTGTGTGGTGGTGGTCCTGTCATCATGAGGCTGTGTGGTGGTGGTCCTGTCATCATGAGGCTGTGTGGTGATGCTGTCATCATGAGGCTGTGTGGTGGTGGTGGTCCTGTAATCATGAGGCTGTGTGGTGGTCCTGTCATCATGAGGCTGTGTGGTGGTGGTGGTGCTGTCATCATGAGGCTGTGTGGTGGTGGTCCTGTCATCATGAGGCTGTGTGGTGGTGGTGGTCCTGTCATCATGAGGCTGTGTGGTGGTCCTGTCATCACGAGGCTGTGTGGTGGTGGTCCTGTCATCATGAGGCTGTGTGGTGGTGCTGTCATCATGAGGCTGTGTGGTGGTCCTGTCATCCTGAGGCTGTGTGGTGGTGGTGGGCCTGTCATCATGAGGCTGTGTGGTGGTGGTGGTCCTGTCATCATGAGGCTGTGTGGTGGTGGTGCTGTCATCACGAGGCTGTGTGGTGGTGGTGGTCCTGTCATCATGAGGCTGTGTGGTGGTGCTGTCATCATGAGGCTGTGTGGTGGTGGTGCTGTCATCATGAGGCTGTGTGGTGGTGGTCCTGTCATCATGAGGCTGTGTGGTGGTGGTCCTGTCATCATGAGGCTGTGTGGTGGTGGTCCTGTCATCATGAGGCTGTGTGGTGGTGGTGGTCCTGTCATCATGAGGCTGTGTGGTGGTGGTCCTGTCATCATGAGGCTGTGTGGTGGTGCTGTCATCATGAGGCTGTGTGGTGGTGGTGGTCCTGTAATCATGAGGCTGTGTGGTGGTCCTGTAATCATGAGGCTGTGTGGTGGTCCTGTCATCATGAGGCTGTGTGGTGGTGGTGGTCCTGTCATCATGAGGCTGTGTGGTGGTGGTCCTGTCATCATGAGGCTGTGTGGTGGTCCTGTCATCATGAGGCTGTGTGATGGTCCTGTAATCATGAGGCTGTGTGGTGGTCCTGTCATCATGAGGCTGTGTGGTGGTGGTCCTGTCATCATGAGGCTGTGTGGTGGACCTGTCATCATGAGGCTGTGTGGTGGTGGTCCTGTCATCATGAGGCTGTGTGGTGGTCCTGTCATCATGAGGCTGTGTGGTGGTGGTCCTGTCGTCATGAGGCTGTGTGGTTGTGGTGGTCCTGTCATCATGAGGCTGTGTGGTGGTGGTGGTCCTGTCATCATGAGGCTGTGTGGTGGTCCTGTCATCATGAGGCTGTGTGGTGGTCCTGTCATCATGAGGCTGTGTGGTGGTCCTGTAATCATGAGGCTGTGTGGTGGTGGACCTGTCATCATGAGGCTGTGTGGTGGTGGTCCTGTCATCATGAGGCTGTGTGGTGGTCCTGTCATCATGAGGCTGTGTGGTGGTGGTCCTGTCATCATGAGGCTGTGTGGTGGTGGTCCTGTCGTCATGAGGCTGTGTGGTTGTGGTGGTCCTGTCATCATGAGGCTGTGTGGTGGTGGTGGTCCTGTCATCATGAGGCTGTGTGGTGGTGATGTCATCATGAGGCTGTGTGGTGGTCCTGTCATCATGAGGCTGTGTGGTGGTGGTGGTCCTGTCATCATGAGGCTGTGTGGTGGTGGTGGTCCTGTCATCATGAGGCTGTGTGGTGGTCCTGTAATCATGAGGCTGTGTGGTGGTGGACCTGTCATCATGAGGCTGTGTGGTGGTGGTGGTCCTGTCATCATGAGGCTGTGTGGTGGTCCTGTAATCATGAGGCTGTGTGGTGGTGGTCCTGTCATCATGAGGCTGTGTGGTGGTGGTGGTGCTGTCATCATGAGGCTGTGTGGTGGTGGTGGTCCTGTCATCATGAGGCTGTGTGGTGGTGGTGGTCCTGTCATCATGAGGCTGTGTGGTGGTCCTGTCATCATGAGGCTGTGTGGTGGTCCTGTCATCATGAGGCTGTGTGGTGGTCCTGTAATCATGAGGCTGTGTGGTGGTGGACCTGTCATCATGAGGCTGTGTGGTGGTGCTGTCATCATGAGGCTGTGTGGTGGTGGTGGTGCTGTCATCATGAGGCTGTGTGGTGGTGGTCCTGTCATCATGAGGCTGTGTGGTGGTGGTGGTGCTGTCATCATGAGGCTGTGTGGTGGTGGTCCTGTCATCATGGGGCTGTGTGGTGTTGGTGTCATCATGAGGCTTTGTGGTGTTGGTGTCATAATGACGCTGTGTGGTGTTGGTGTCATCATGAGGCTGTGTGGTGTTGGTGTCATCATGAGGCTGTGTGGTGTTGGTGTCATCATGAGGCTGTGTGGTGTTGGTGTCATCATGAGGCTGTGTGGTGTTGGTGTCATCATGAGGCTGTGTGGTGTTGGTGTCATCATGAGGCTGTGTGGTGTTGGTGTCATCATGAGGCTGTGTGGTGTTGGTGTCATCATGAGGCTGTGTGGTGTTGGTGTCATCATGAGGCTGTTTGGTGGTGGTGGTTCTGTCATCATGAGGCAGTGTGGTGGTCCTGTAATCATGAGGCTGTGTGGTGGTGGTGGTGCTGTCGTCATGAGGCTGTGTGGTGGTGGTGCTGTCGTCATGAGGCTGTGTGGTGGTGGTCCTGTCATCATGAGGCTGTGTGGTGGTGGTCCTGTCATCATGAGGCTATGTGGTGGTGGTGGTGCTGTCGTCATGAGGCTGTGTGGTGGTGGTCCTGTCATCATGAGGCTATGTGGTGGTGGTGGTGCTGTCGTCATGAGGCTGTGTGGTGGTGCTGTCGTCATGAGGCTGTTTGGTGGTGGTGGTGCTGTCATCATGAGGCTGTGTGGGGCGGGCAGCGCGTGAATGGAGCCGCCAATCGCATGATGTGGTCATTTGACCTGACAGAGTGAGAACGGTTTGGTTGGACCCTCCTTAGATTCCCCATCCAGCCCGTCAGCCAGCCAGCCAGCCTGTCAAAGAGGAGAGGCCAGAGCATTCAGAGGAACTGGAGACTTCAGGTGACAGGCTATCATGCTATGTCAGGTTAGGTCAAGCCAATTATTGGCTGTGAATAATCGATGTAATGATTATGTAACGCTCTTGGCTAAGGTAGGCTAGGATCAGTATCTGTAGGCTAGGCTAAGGTAGGCTAGGATCAGTATCTGTAGGCTAGGCTAAGGTAGGCTAGGATCAGTATCTGTAGGCTAGGCTAAGGTAGGCTAGGATCAGTATCTGTAGGCTAGGCTAAGGTAGGCTAGGATCAGTATCTGTAGGCTAGGCTAAGGTAGGCTAGGATCAGTATCTGTAGGCTAGGATCAGTATCTGTAGGCTTGGCTAAGGTAGGCTAGGATCAGTATCTGTAGGCTAGGCTAAGGTAGGCTAGGATCAGTATCTGTAGGCTAGGATCAGTATCTGTAGGCTTGGCTAAGGTAGGCTAGGATCAGTATCTGTAGGCTAGGCTAAGGTAGGCTAGGATCAGTATCTGTAGGCTAGGATCAGTATCTGTAGGCTAGGCTAAGGTAGGCTAGGATCAGTATCTGTAGGCTAGGATCAGTATCTGTAGGCTAGGCTAAGGTAGGCTAGGATCAGTATCTGTAGGCTAGGCTAAGGTAGGCTAGGATCAGTATCTGTAGGCTAGGCTAAGGTAGGCTAGGATCAGTATATGTAGGCTAGGCTAAGGTTGGCTAGGATCAGTATATGTCGGCTCGGCTAAGGTAGGCTAGGATCAGTATCTGTAGGCTAGGCTAAGGTAGGCTGGGATCAGTATCTGTAGGCTAGGATCAGTATCTGTAGGCTAGGCTAAGGTTGGCTAGGATCAGTATATGTCGGCTCGGCTAAGGTAGGCTAGGATCAGTATCTGTAGGCTAGGCTAAGGTTGGCTAGGATCAGTATATGTCGGCTCGGCTAAGGTAGGCTAGGATCAGTATCTGTAGGCTAGGCTAAGGTTGGCTAGGATCAGTATATGTCGGCTCGGCTAAGGTAGGCTAGGATCAGTATCTGTAGGCTAGGCTAAGGTAGGCTAGGATCAGTATCTGTAGGCTAGGCTAAGGTAGGCTGGGATCAGTATCTGTAGGCTAGGCTAAGGTAGGCTAGGATCAGTATCTGTAGGCTAGGCTAAGGTAGGCTAGGATCAGTATCTGTAGGCTAGGATCAGTATCTGTAGGCTAGGATCAGTATCTGTAGGCTAGGATCAGTATCTGTAGGCTAGGATCAGTATCTGTAGGCTAGGCTAAGGTTGGCTAGGATCAGTATATGTCGGCTCGGCTAAGGTAGGCTAGGCTCAGTATCTGTAGGCTAGGCTAAGGTAGGCTAGGATCAGTATCTGTAGGCTAGGATCAGTATCTGTAGGCTAGGATCAGTATCTGTAGGCTAGGCTAAGGTAGGCTAGGATCAGTATCTGTAGGCTAGGATCAGTATCTGTAGGCTAGGATCAGTATCTGTAGGCTAGGCTAAGGTTGGCTAGGATCAGTATATGTAGGCTCGGCTAAGGTAGGCTAGGATCAGTATCTGTAGGCTAGGCTAAGGTAGGCTGGGATCAGTATCTGTAGGCTAGGATCAGTATCTGTAGGCTAGGATCAGTATCTGTAGGCTAGGCTAAGGTAGGCTAGGATCAGTATCTGTAGGCTAGGATCAGTATCTGTAGGCTAGGCTAAGGTAGGCTAGGATCAGTATCTGTAGGCTAGGCTCAGTATCTGTAGGCTAGGCTAAGGTAGGCTGGGATCAGTATCTGTAGGCTAGGATCAGTATCTGTAGGCTAGGATCAGTATCTGTAGGCTAGGCTAAGGTAGGCTAGGATCAGTATCTGTAGGCTAGGATCAGTATCTGTAGGCTAGGCTAAGGTAGGCTAGGATCAGTATCTGTAGGCTAGGCTCAGTATCTGTAGGCTAGGCTAAGGTAGGCTAGGATCAGTATCTGTAGGCTAGGATCAGTATCTGTAGGCTAGGATCAGTATCTGTAGGCTAGGATCAGTATCTGTAGGCTAGGATCAGTATCTGTAGGCTAGGCTAAGGTAGGCTAGGATGAGTATCTGTAGGCTAGGATCAGTATCTGTAGGCTAGGATCAGTATCTGTAGGCTAGGATCAGTATCTGTAGGCTAGGATCAGTATCTGTAGGCTAGGATCAGTATCTCTAGGCTAGGATCAGGATCTGTAGGCTAAGATCAGTATCTGTAGGCTAGGATCAGGATCTGTAGGCTAGGCTAAGGTAGGCTAGGATCAGTATCTGCAGGCTAGGCTCAGTATCTGTAGGCTAGGCTAAGGTAGGCTAGGATCAGTATCTGTAGGCTAGGATCAGTATATCAAATCAAATCAAATCAAATTTTATTTGTCACATACACATGGTTAGCAGATGTTAATGCGAGTGTAGCGAAATGCTTGTGCTTCTAGTTCCGACAATGCAGTAATAACCAACAAGTAATCTAACTAACAATTCCAAAACTACTGTCTTGTACACAGTGTAAGGGGATAAAGAATATGTACATAAGGATATATGAATGAGTGATGGTACAGAGCAGCATAGGCAAGATACAGTAGATGGTATCGAGTACAGTATATACATATGAGATGAGTATGTAAACAAAGTTAGTTTAACATAGTTAAAGTGGCTAGTGATACATGTATTACATAAGGATACAGTCGATGATATAGAGTACAGTATATACGTATGCATATGAGATGAATAATGTAGGGTAAGTAACATTATATAAGGTAGCATTGTTTAAAGTGGCTAGTGATATATTTACATCATTTCCCATCAATTCCCATTATTAAAGTGGCTGGAGTTGAGTCAGTGTCAGTGTGTTGGCAGCAGCCACTCAATGTTAGTGGTGGCTGTTTAACAGTCTGATGGCCTTGAGATAGAAGCTGTTTTTCAGTCTCTCGGTCCCAGCTTTGATGCACCTGTACTGACCTCGCCTTCTGGATGATAGCGGGGTGAACAGGCAGTGGCTCGGGTGGTTGATGTCCTTGATGATCTTTATGGCCTTCCTGTGACATCGGGTGGTGTAGGTGTCCTGGAGGGCAGGTAGTTTGCCCCCGGTGATGCGTTGTGCAGACCTCACCACCCTCTGGAGAGCCTTACGGTTGAGGGCGGAGCAGTTGCCGTACCAGGCGGTGATACAGCCCGCCAGGATGCTCTCGATTGTGCATCTGTAGAAGTTTGTGAGTGCTTTTGGTGACAAGCCGAATTTCTTCAGCCTCCTGAGGTTGAAGAGGCGCTGCTGCGCCTTCTTCACAATGCTGTCTGTGTGAGTGGACCAATTCAGTTTGTCTGTGATGTGTATGCCGAGGAACTTAAAACGTACTACCCTCTCCACTACTGTTCCATCGATGTGGATAGGGGGGTGTTCCCTCTGCTGTTTCCTGAAGTCCACAATCATCTCCTTAGTTTTGTTGACGTTGAGTGTGAGGTTATTTTCCTGACACCACACTCCGAGGGCCCTCACCTCCTCCCTGTAGGCCGTCTCGTCGTTGTTGGTAATCAAGCCTACCACTGTTGTGTCGTCCGCAAACTTGATGATTGAGTTGGAGGCGTGCGTGGCCACGCAGTCGTGGGTGAACAGGGAGTACAGGAGAGGGCTCAGAACGCACCCTTGTGGGGCCCCAGTGTTGAGGATCAGCGGGGAGGAGATGTTGTTGCCTACCCTCACCACCTGGGGGCGGCCCGTCAGGAAGTCCAGTACCCAGTTGCACAGGGCGGGGTCGAGACCCAGGGTCTCGAGCTTGATGACGAGCTTGGAGGGTACTATGGTGTTGAATGCCGAGCTGTAGTCAAAGAACAGCATTCTCACATAGGTATTCCTCTTGTCCAGATGGGTTAGGGCGGTGTGCAGTGTGGTTGAGATTGCATCGTCTGTGGACCTATTTGGGCGGTAAGCAAATTGGAGTGGGTCTAGGGTGTCAGGTAGGGTGGAGGTGATATGGTCCTTGATATCTAGGCTAGGATCAGTATATCTAGGCTAGGATCAGTATCTGTAGGCTAGGATCAGTATCTGTAGGCTAGGATCAGTATATGCAGGCTAGGCTAAGGTAGGCTAGGATCAGTATCTGTAGGCTAGGCTAAGGTAGGCTAGGATCAGTATCTCTAGGTTAGGCTAAGGTTGGCTAGGATCAGTATATGTAGGCTTGGCTAAGGTAGGCTCGGATCAGTATCTGTAGGCTAGGCTAAGGTAGGCTAGGATCAGTATCTGTAGGCTAGGCTAAGGTAGGCTAGGATCAGTATCTGTAGGCTAGGATCAGTAACTGTAGTTTAGGCTAGAATCAGTATCTGTAGACTAAGCTAAGGTTGGCTAGGATCAGTATATGTAGGCTCGGCTAAGGTAGGCTAGGATCAGTATCTGTAGGCTAGGCTAAGGTAGGCTAGGATCAGTATCTGTAGGCTAGGCTCAGTATCTGTAGGCTAGGCTAAGTTAGGCTAGGGTCAGTATCTGTAGGCTAGGATCAGTATATGTAGGCAAGGCTAAGGTAGGCTAGGCTAAGGTTGGCTAGGATAAGTATCTTTAGGCTAGGATCAATGACCTCAACATGTTTAAGGGCAGGGTTGCAACCTCTACATCTGCGGAGACAGTATGGTCTCTAGGACGGGAGCCTGACGCTTTACTGTCAGTCTGATTACATATCTGTAGACCATTAGAATGTCCATAGACCGTTGTTGTCTCACCTCTACCTGTGTGTGTGTCCGTCCGTCCCACCTCTACCTGTGTGTGTGTGTGTGTGTGTGTGTATCTCACCCGTGTGTCTGTACGTGTGTGTGTGTGTCTCACCCGTGTGTCTGTATGTGTGTTTGTGTGTCTCACCCTTGTTTCTGTACGTGTGTGTGTGTCACACCCTTGTGTCTGTACGTGTGTGTGTCTGTCCGTCCCACCTCTACCTGTGTGTGTCTCACCTGTGCGTCTGTACGTGTGTGTTTCTGTCCGTCCCACCTCTACCTGTGTGTGTGTGTCTCCCCTGTGTGTCTGTACCTGTGTGTGTCTGTCCGTCCCACCTCTACCTGTGTGTGTGTCTCACCTGTGTGTCTGTACATGTGTGTGTCTGTCCGTCCCACCTCTACCTGTGTGTCTCACCTGTGTGTCTGTACCTGTGTGTTTCCAGGATGTGACAGCCGGAGAGGGCAGTGAGTACGAGGACAGTGGCATAGACGGGGTGACGGCTTCGGGGGCAGAGCATCAGTCCCGGCGCTATAAGACCATGTCTATGTCCTTCTCTGTGTGCTCGGCGGCGGGGCGGAGCCTGTTTGCTGGCAGTGACAGCGGAAGCAGCAGCGGGGGAGGAGCCAGTGAGGGGGTCCAGGGGGTCTATGAGAACTTCAGACAGGTGGGTGGTTGTTCTGGTTCACACACACACACAGACACACACATATACAGTTGAAGTCCGAAGTTTACCTCAGCCAAATACATTTAAACCCAGTTTTTCATAATTCCTGACATTTAAACCAAGTAAAAATTCCCTGTCTTAGGTCAGTTAGGATCACCACTTTATTTTAAGAATGTAAAATGTCAGAATAATAGTAGAGAGAATGATTTCTTTCAGCTTTTATTTATTTCATCACATTCCCAGGGGGTCAGAAGTTTACATACAATCAATTAGTATTTTGTAGCATGGCCTTTAAATTGTTTAACTTGGGTCAAACGTTTCAGGTAGCCTTCCACAAGCTTCCCACAATAAGTTGGGTGAATTTTTGCCCATTCCTCATGACAGAGCTGGTGTAACGGAGTCAGGTTTGTAGGCCTCCTTGCTCACACATGTTTTTGCAGCTCTGCCGACACATTTTCTTTTGGATTGAGGGCAGGGCTTTGTGATGGCCACTCCAATACCTTGACTTTGTTGGAAGACCCATTTTCAACCAAGCGTTAACTTCCTAACTGAGGTCTTGAGATGTTGCTTCAATATATCCACATAATTTTCCTTCGTCATGATATTTTGTGAAGTGCACCAGTCCCCCCTGCAGCAAAGCACCCCCACAACATGATGCTGCCAGCCCCGTGCTTCACGGTTGGGATGGTGTTCTTCAGCTTACAAGCCTCCCCCTTTTTCCTCCAAACATAACGATGGTCATTATGGCCAAACAGTTCTATTTTTGTTTCATCAGACCAGAGGACATTTCTCCTAAAAAGTACGATCTTTGTCCCCATGTGCAGTTGCAAACCGTAGTCTGGCTTTTTTATGGCGGTTTTGGAGCAGTGGCTTCTTCCTTGCTGAGCGGCCTTTCAGGTTATGTCGATATAGGATTTGTTTTACTGTGGATATAGATACAGTTTTGTATCTGTTTCGTCCAGCATCTTCACAAGGTCCTTTGCTGTTGTTCTGGGAATGATTTGCACTTTTCACACCAAAATACGTTCATCTCTAGGAGACAGAACGAGTCTCCTGCCTGAGCGGTATGACGGCTGCGTGGTCCCATGGTGTTTTTGCTTGTGTAGTATTGTTTGTACCTTCAGACGTTTGGAAATTGTTCCCAAGGATGAACCATGTCTCCAATTTTTTTCTGAGGTCTTGGCTGATTTCTTTTGATTTTCCCATGATGTCAAGCAAATAGGCACTGAGTTTGAAGGTAGGCCTTGAAACACATCCACAGGTACACCTCCAATTGACTCAAATTATGTCAATAAGCCTATCAGAAGCTCCTAAAGCCATGACATAATTTTCTGTAATTTTCCAAGCTGTTTAAAGGCACAGTCAACTTAGTGTATGTAAACTTCTGACCCCCTGGAATTGTGATACAGTGAATTATAAGTGAAATCATCTGTCTGTAAACAATTATTGGAAACATTACTTGTGTGTGGTTGAAAAACTACTTTTAATGACTCTAACCTAAGTGCATGTAAACTTCCGACTGTACATGTGTGTGTGTGTGTATACATACATACATACATACACAAGTTTGGTGTCACTTAGAAATGTCCTTTTTTTTTTAAAGAAAAGCACATTTTTTCCATTAAAATAACATCAAATTGGTCAGAAATACAGTGTAGACATTGCTAATGTTGTAAATGACTATTGTAGCTGGAAACGGCTGATTTTTAATGGAATATCTACATAGGCATACAGAGGCCCATTATCAGCAACCTTCACTCCTGTGTTCCAATGGCACATTGTGTTAGCTAATCCAAGTTTATCATTTTAAAAGGCTAATTGACCATGAGAACCAATTTTGCAATTATGTTAGCACAGCTGGAAACTGTTGTACTGATTAAAGATGCAATAAAACTGGCCTTCTTTAAACTAGTTGAGTATCTGGAGCATCAGTACTGATGCCTAGAAGGCCAGCATGCCGGAGTCGCCTCTTCACTGCTGACGTTGGGACTGGTGTTTTGCGGGTACTATTTCATGAAGCTGCCAGTTGAGGACTTGTGAGTCGTTTGTTTTTCAAACTAGACACTCTTTCTAGTTTCGTTAGAGCCCGTTTGCGCTGTTCTGTGAAGGGAGTAGTACACCGCGTTGTACGAGATCTTCAGTTACCCTACTCTTTCACCAATCTCTGCAAGATCCCGGACACTTGCACCTACCAAGTTGGTGGACACTTCTAAGGGGAACTGCCCTAGCCCTCAACCTCTGATCCAACAGGTCCCAGACGTGCTCAATGGGATTGAGATCCGGGCTCTTTGCTGGCCATGGCAGAACACTGCCACTGGCAGCCACTGGCAGAACACAGAACACGCATGGAACGAGCAGTATGACTGGTGGCATTGTCATGCTGAAGGGTCATGTCAGGATAAGCCTGCAGGAAGGGTACCACATGAGGGAGGAGGATGTCTTCCCTGTAACGCACAGCATTGAGATTGCCTGCAATGACAACAAGCTCAGTCCGATGATGCTGTGACACACCACCCCAGACCATGACGGACCCTCCCATCTCCAAATCGATTCCTCTCCAGAGTACAGGCCTCGGTGTAGCGCTCATTCCTTTGACGATAAGCGCGAATCCGACCATCACCCCTGGTGAGACAACACCGCGACTCGTCAGTGAAGAGCACTTTTTGCCAGTCCTGTCTGGTCCAGAGACGGTGGGTTTGTGCCCATAGGCAATGTTGTTGCCGTTGGTGTCTGGTGAGGACCTGCCTTACAACAGACCTGCATGCCCTCAGTTCAGCCTCTCTCAGACTATTGCGGACAGTCTGAGCACTGATGGAGGGATTGTGCGTTCCTGGTGTAACTCGGGAAGTTGTTGTTGCCGAATTTCCATTTAGTCTGTTATTCAGTAGTTTATGCTGCAAACAAATTGCTGTTTGTTCAGGGACAATAACGTTTTATTGATTTGAATGTAATGTTATGATCAGGAGTTGGAGATGAGCTCGTGTCAGACAGAGAGTCTGGAGGAGGCGGGGTCAGCACTGAGTGACGAACAGAGCGTCATGAGCTCAGCCTACCAATCAGATCCCCTGCTCAGCGTTGCCCAGGGAACCGTGAGGAAGGCGGGCCGTCTGGCTGTCAAGAACTTCCTGGTTCACAAGAAGAACAAGAAGGTGGAGTCGGCCACCAGGAGGAAGTGGAAGAGCTACTGGGTCTGCCTCAAAGGTACATACCCTACAGTATATACACACTGCTATCTAACTATCTACTGTATCTATTATTATTACTAGTACCTACCCTACAGTATATACTACTACTACTACTACACCCTATTACTACTATACCCTGTTACTACTACTACTACTACTATACCCTGTTACTACTACTATTACTACTATACCCTGTTACTATTACTACTATACCCTGTTACTACCACTATTACTACTATGCCCTGTTACTACTACTATTACTACTATACCCTGTTACTACTACTAGTACTACTATACCTTGTTACTACCACTATTACTACTATACCCTGTTACTACTACTATTACTACTATACCCTGTTACTACTACTATTACTACTACTACTATCCCGTTACTACTACTACTACTATACCATGTTACTACTACTATTACTACTATACCCTGTTACTACTACTATTACTACTATACCCTGTTACTACTACTATTACTACTATACCTTCTTACTACTACTACTACTACTACTACTACTATACCCTGCTACTACTACTATACGCTGTTACTACTACTATACCCTGTTACTACTACTATTACTACTATACCCTGTTACTACTACTATTACTACTATACCCCGTTACTACTACTATTACTAATATACCATGTTACTACTACTATTACTACTATACCCCGTTACTACTACTATTACTACTATACCCTGTTACTACTATTACTACTATCCCTTGTTACTACTACTATTACTACTATCCCCTGTTACTACTACTACTGCTATTACTACTATACCATGTTAATACTACTACTACTACACCCTGTTACTACTATTAATACTATACCCTGTTACTACTACTACTATTACTACTATACCCTGTTACTACTACCACTACTATACTATGTTACTACTAATACTACTATCCCGTTACTATTACTACTACTACTACTATACCCTGTTACTACTACTACTAGTACTATACCTGTTACTACTACTACTACTACTACTATACCCTGTTACTACTATTACTACTATACCCTGTTACTACTACTACTACTACTACTATACCCTGTTACTACTACTACTAGTACTATACCTGTTACTACTACTACTACTACTATCCCGTTACTACTACTACTACTATACCATGTTACTACTACTATTACTACTATACCCTGTTACTACTACTATACCCTGCTACTACTACTATACCAGTTACTACTATTACTACTATACCATGTTACAACTTTTACTACTATACCCTGTTACTACGACTATTACTACTATACCCTGTTACTACGACTATTACTACTATACCCTGTTACTACTACTATTACTACTATACCCTGTTACTACTACTACTACTCTGCCCTGTTACTACTACTACTAGTACTATACCCTGTTACTACTACTACTACTACTATGCCCTGTTACTACTACTACTAGTACTATACCCTGTTACTACTACTACTACTACTACTACTATCCCGTTACTACTACTACTACCACTATATCCTGTTACTACTACTATACCCTGTTACTACTACTACTATACCATGTTACTACTACTATTACTACTATACCATGTTACTACTACTATACCATGCTACTACTACTATACCCTGTTACTACTACTATTACCTCTATACCCTGTTACTACTACTACTACTACTATACCCTGTTACTACTACTACTACTACTATACCCTGTTACTACTACTACTACTACTATACCCTGTTACTACTGCTATACCATGTTACTACTACTATTACTACTATACCCTGTTACTACTACTATTACTACTATCCCATGTTACTACTACTATACCCTGTTACTACTACTATTACTACTATACCCTGTTACTACTACTATACCATGTTACTACTACTATTGCTACTATACCCTGTTACTACTACTATACCCTGTCACTACTACTATTACTACTCTACCCTGTTACTACTATTACTACTATCCCATGTTACTAGTACTATTACTACTCTACCATGTTACTACTACTATACCCTGTTACTACTACTATTACTATACCATGTTACTACTACTATACCCTGTTACTACTACTATTACTACTATACCCTGTTACTACTACTATACCCTGTTACTACTACTATTACTACTCTACCCTGTTACTACTATTACTACTATCCCATGTTACTAGTACTATTACTACTCTACCCTGTTACTACTACTATACCCTGTTACTACTACTATTACTATACCCTGTTACTACTACTATACCCTGTTACTACTACTATACCCTGTTACTACTACTATTACTACTATACCCTGTTACTACTACTATACCCTGTTACTACTACTATTACTACTATACCCTGTTACTACTACTATTACTACTATACCCTGTTACTACTACTATCCCCTGTTACTACTACTATTACTACTATACCCTGTTACTACTACTATTACTACTATACCATGTTACTACTACTATTACTACTATACCCTGTTACTACTACTATACCATGTTACTACTACTATTACTACTATACCCTGTTACTACTACTATACCCTGTTACTACTATTACCACTATACCCTGTTACTACTACTATACCCTGTTACTACTACTATTACTACTATACCCTGTTACTACTACTATTACTACTATCCCGTTACTGCTACTATACCCTGTTACTACTACTATACCCTGTTACTACTACTACTAGTACTATACCCTGTTACTACTACTACTATTACTACTATCCCCTTACTACTACTACTATTACTACTATACCCTGTTACTACTACTACTACTACTACTACTATACCCTGTTACTACTACTACTATTACTACTATACCCTGCTACTTCTACTATTACTACTATACCCTGTTACTACTACTACTACTATTACTACTATACCCTGTTACTTCTACTATACCTTCTTACTACTACTATTACTACTATACCCTGTTACTACTACTATACCCTGTTACTACTACTATTACTACTATACCCTGTTACTACTATTACTACTATCCCATGTTACTAGTACTATTACTACCTTCCCCTGTTACTACTACTATACCATGCTAATACTACTACTACTATTACTATACACTGTTACTACTACTATACCCCGTTACTACTACCATTACTACTAAACCCTGTTACTACTACTATTACTACTATACCCTGTTACTACTACTATACCCTGTTACTACTACTATTACTACTATACCCTGCTACTACTATTACTACTATCCCCTGTTACTACTACTATTACTACTATACCCTGTTACTACTACTACTACTACTACTATACCCTGTTACTACTACTACTACTACTACTACTATACCCTGTTACTACTACTGCTACTATGCCCTGTTACTACTACTACTGCTACTATACCCTGTTACTACTACTACTATTCCCTGTCCTTAGCCATACCCTGTTACTACTACTATTACTACTATCCCCTGTTGCTACTACTACTGCTACTATACCCTGTTACTACTACTACTATTCCCTGTCCTTAGCCATACCCTGTTATATGCATACACACAGATGCTTTAAAATATATTTCAGCAACACACAGCTTGTATGAGTTTCTGAAGAGGTTTTTAAAATCTAATTTAGTACTGTATTCAGTGAAGTACATTTGTATTTATTCACGTCCGTGTATATGTCCTGATACTGCCCGTTATCTCTAACACCTTTTGACTGTATATGTTTCAAATCACATCCTATTCCCTATATAGTGCACTACAGGGCCTGGTCAAAAGTAGTGGACTCTATAGGGAGTAGTGTTCCATTTGGGATTAAATCTAAATATCACAGAGTAGGCCTTAAAACCCACTTGACTGGGTCACGTCAGCGTTCTAGAGTCACGTCAGCGTTCTAGAGTTAGTCAGCGTTCTAGAGTCACTTCAGCGTTCTAGAGTCACGTCAGCGTTCTAGAGTCATGTCAGCGTTCTGCTGATGCATGCTCCCTCCTGAAGAATCCAGGCCTGCACTACATACCGTTGGCCACTGGAGAGCAGAATTAAGTTGATTGAAAAAAAAGCAAGCTATTATTTATTTAATTTGTTGTGTTTTCTGCAGGGAAATGTCCCCTTGTAAGATATTTAAAGGAAGAAAGATATTAGTTTCTAGAAATGGACATCACCTTAAAGTGGCACTCCAGTCTCCGTTTCACCTCATTTAACACCTGACTGACTTAACAAAAGGCACATTTCAATAGGTGGGCCAGTTAAGTCTTGACATGGCACAAGGAGGAGGGTGGGGGGACCTTTCATCTTTAGTTCTCTACTGCTCCTCTGTTGGTCCTCGGGCAAAGGGGGAGGCGGATGACATCACCACTTCCCATCAGCCCAACTCCTTGAAGTCTGCAGTTGTCTAAAAAAAAAAAAACTATTTTCCTCAAAACATTTTATTTTATTTTTTACCCTTGAGTGTGTTCTTTACTGTATTTATACTATCACTTTTCAACAGGAAAGGTTCTAATATCACTGGAGGACATTTCTATTGACATTTATCAAATCAATGCATTTTGCGCTTTGTGACAAATGTTATAGGAAAAACAGCTATATACTAACATGTGATTGATCATTTGATGGTTTTGAGTAACTTCCTCTTCTCCCAGGATGCACTCTGTTCTTCTATGAGACAGACGGGCGGTCGGGGATCGACCACAACAGTGCTCCTAAACATGCGGTGTGGGTTGAGAACAGTATCGTCCAGGCCGTCCCTGAACACCCCAAGAAGGACTTTGTCTTCTGCCTCAGCAACTCTCTAGGAGATGCTTTTCTCTTCCAGGTAGGTGCTGTGTGTGTGTGTGTGTGTCCTTCCTTCCTTGGTCAGGGTGGCTCTGTGTGTGTCCTTCCTTGGTCAGGGAGGCTGTGTCACCTCCACAATGTCACCTCTCTTGATCTTGAAGGAGTCGTTATGTGAATGAAAATGCCTCAATTCATCTCAAAATGGTCTGTTTTTCTATCTTAGATGTACAGTGTTCTAATCTGCTTGGTCATTCCTGTCTTCAGAGACCTGGTCTACTGTTTCTGTCTTCAGAGACCTGGTCTACTGTTTCTGTCTTCAGTGACCTGGTCTACTGTTTCTGTCTTCAGAGACCTGGTCTGTGTGATATTAGTTGAAGAGGTAGATACTGTTAGTGATCAGTAAAGGACTCAATAACCAAATGTTGGCAATGAAAATGCAGCTGTTGGTGTCTATGACCCAGAAGGTTAGCTCTTTGTTGACTGTCTCTGACGACCTCTCCTGTCCATTTAACCCTTGACCTCTAACCTCTGACCCCTGTAGTCCTGCAGCCAGACGGAGCTGGAGAACTGGATCACGGCCATCCACTCAGCGTGCGCGGCGGCCGTTGCCAGGCAGCATCACCGGGAGGACACGGTGCGTCTGTTGAGGGCGGAGATTAAGAAGCTGGAGCAGAAGATCGACATGGACGAGAAGATGAAGAAGATGGGAGACATGCAGCTCAGTGCCGTTACCGATACCAAGAAGAGGAAGACCATACTGGACCAGGTGAGAGAGCTTAGTTACCGATACCAAGAAGAGGAAGACCATACTGGACCAGGTGAGAGAGAGGAAGACCATACTGGACCAGGTGAGAGAGATGAAGACCATACTGAACCAGGTGAGAGAGAGGAAGACCATACTGGACCAGGTGTGTGTGTGTGTGTGTGTGTGAGCTCAGTTACCGATACCAAGAAGAGGAAGACCATACTGGGCCAGGTGAGTGTGTGTGAGCTTAGTTACCGATACCGAGAAGAGCAAGACCATACTGGACCAGGTGAGAGAGAGTGTGAGCTTAGTTACCGATACCAAGAAGAGGAAGACCATACTGGACCAGGTGAGAGAGAGTGTGAGCTTAGTTACCGATACCAAGAAGAGGAAGACCATACTGGGCCAGGTGAGTGTGTGTGTGAGCTTAGTTACCGATACCAAGAAGAGGAAGACCATACTGGGCCAGGTGAGTGTGTGTGTGAGCTTAGTTACCGATACCAAGAAGAGGAAGACCATACTGGACCAGGTGAGTGTGTGTGTGAGCTTAGTTACCGATACCAAGAAGAGGAAGACCATACTGGGCCAGGTGAGTGTGTGTGTGAGCTTAGTTACCGATACCAAGAAGAGGAAGACCATACTGGACCAGGTGAGTGTGTGTGTGAGCTTAGTTACCGATACCAAGAAGAGGAAGACCATACTGGACCAGGTGAGTGTGTGTGTGAGCTTAGTTACCGATACCAAGAAGAGGAAGACCATACTGGAACAGTTGAAAGTATAGGCTAGCGAATGTGATTTTAATTTTGAAATACAATAGTGTCTATTTGTATAATTTATTAAGCTGACGCAGACAGTTGAAGTCGGAAGTTTACATACACTTAGGTTGGAGTCATTAAAAGTAGTTTTTCAACCACACCACAAATTTCTTGTTAACAAACTATAGTTTTGGAAAGTCGGTTAGGACATTTACTTTGTGCATGACACAAGTCATTTTTCCAACAATAGTTTACAGACAGATTATTTCACTTATAATTCACTGTATCACAATTCCAGTGGGTCAGAAGTTTACATACACTAAGTTCACTGTGCCTTTAAACAGCTTGGAATATTGTTATGCCATGGCTTTAGAAGCTTCTGATAGGCTAATTGACATCTTTTGAGTCAATTGGAGGTGTACCTGTGGATGTATTTCAAGGCCTACCTTCAAACTCAGTGCCTCTTTGCTTGACATCATGGGAAAATCAAAAGAAATCAGCCAAGACCTCAGAAAAAGAAATGTAGTCCGGTTCATCCTTGGGAGCAATTTCCAAACGCCTGAAGGTACCACATTCATCTGTACAAGCAACAGTACACAAGTATAAACACCATGGGACCACGCTGGCATGGGTGCAAATCATTCCCAGAACAGCAAAGGACCTTGTGAAGATGCTGGAGGAAACAGATACAAAATGATCAATATCCACAGTAAAACGAGTCCTATAATCGACATAACCTGAAAGGCTTCTCAGCAAGGAAGAAGCCGCTGCTCCAAAACCGCCATAAAAAAGCCAGACTGCGTTTTTTTGTCCACATGGGGACAAAGATCGTATTTTTTGGAGAAATATCTTGTCTGATGAAACAAAAATATGGCCATAATGACAATTGCTATGTCTGGAGGAAAAAGGGGGGGGGGGGGCTTGTAAGCCGAAGAACACCATCCCAACAGTGAAGCACGGGGGTGGCAGCATCATGTTGAGGGGGTGCTTTGCTGCAGGAGGGACTGGTCCACTTCACAAAATAGATGGCATCATGAGGGAGGAAATTATGTCGATTATATTAAAACAACATCTCAAGACATCAGTCAGGAAGTTAAGGCTTGGTTGCAAATGGGTCTTCCAAATGGACAATGACCCCAAGCATACTTCCAAAGTTGTGGCAAAATGTATTAAAGACAACAAAGTCAAGGTATTGGAGTGGCCATCACAAAGCCCTGACCTCAATCCCATAGAACATTTGTGGCAGAACTCAAAAAGCATGTGCGAGCAAGGAGGCCTCCAAACCTGACTCAGTTACACCAGCTCTGTCAGGAGGAATGGGCCAAAATTCACCCCTTATTGTGGGAAGCTCGTGGAAGGCTTCCCGAAACATTTGACCCAAGTTAAACAATTTAAAGGCAATGCTACCCAATACTAATTGAGTGTATGTAAACTTCTGATCCACTGGGAATGAGATGAAATAAATAAAAGCTGAAATAAATCATTCTCTCTACTATTATTCTGACATTTCACATTCTTAAAATAAAGTGGTGATCCTTTCTGACCTAAGACAGGGAATTTTTACTAGGATTAAATGTCAGGAATTGTGAAAAACGGAGTTTAAAATCTATTTGACTAAGGTGTATGTACACTTCCTACTTCAACTGAACCTCCCCTTTTCTCTCCTCTGTTGTTGCGTCAGTTAGGCTAAATTAAACATGTTTTCTTGTCCTTATCTTTATCATTCTAGTGACATGCTTTGAATAATACAGGACTAGAATTAGATGCAGGAGGCTTTCACTTCTCTTCATAAAGATTGAATGGTTATGGGTCTGAATAAATAACTGCCTATAGTGTATATCCATCGTGCGGTTCGCTCCTCCTTTCGGTTGGAGCCTGGATTTAACATTCTTCCAATAGTCTACTGGTAGAAGAAATTCAAAAGATAAATAAAAAAATCCAGCAAGCTGTTCTAGTCTGTCTTATCCTGCATTCAGGTGTGGGTCTGTTGCGCAAGAGACAGAGGCTATAATTGTTATTATGTATAACCGAACTCAGCCGTCTGTCCCCCTCCCTGAGATGGTCCGTCTGTCCCCCTCCCTGAGATGGGCCGTCTGTCCCCCTCCCTGATATGGGCCGTCTGTCCCCCGTACTGAGATGGGCCGTCTGTCCCCCGTCCTGAGATGGGCCGTCTGTCCCCCTCCCTGAGATGGGCCGTCTGTCCCCCGTCCTGAGATGGGCCGTCTGTCCCCCGTCCTGAGATGGGCCGTCTGTCCCCCGTCCTGAGATGGGCCGTCTGTCCCCCTCCCTGAGATGGGCCGTCTGTCCCCCGTACTGAGATGGGTCGTCTGTCCCCACCCTGAGATGGGCTGTCTGTCCCCCGTACTGAGATGGGCCGTCGGTCCCCCGTACTGAGATGGGCCGTCTGTCCCCCGTACTGAGATGGGCCTTCTGTCCCCCTCCCGTCTGAAGATCTGGCCAAGTGCAAGCATGTGAAGAACGAAGACAGTGGGTCCTAGCACTGACCCTTGAGGAACACAGCGGGTTATGGTGGTCTCCTCCGATCTTGCCTCACAGAGGGTGATGTACTGCTTACGGTAAGAGAGGTAGGAGGTGAACCAGTTTTAGGGCAGTCCCACAGATGGCAGTGTGCTCTCTGAGGCGCTGCAGTATAATTGCGTGATCTACTATGTCGAAAGCAGCACTCGGGTCCAGAAGAATCAAGATGGTGGGGGGGATCCTGTATCGGCAGCCATGAGCAGGTCATTAACAACCTTCACCCAGGGCTGTCTCCAGTATTACGCATGGATCTGAAGCCAGACTCAGGAGAGCCTCATAAAGCTGGTTAGAGCTAGGTCAAATCAAATCAAATTTTATTTGTCACATACACATGGTTAGCAGATGTTAATGCGAGTGTAGCGAAATGCTTGTGGTGTGAGTGACGTTGCGTTGCCACGATCTTCTCCAGGACTTTAGATAGAAATGGGAGGTTGAAAATAGGCCTGTAGTTTGAGAGGTCTTGGTCAAGGAATAGTTTTCTTGAACAAAGGTGTGAAGGCAGCGATGTGTGAATATTGACGGCACTGGTCCAGTGTTGATGGACTTGTTGATCAGGTCGGTTACGAACTCGATGAGCATCTTTTGAACAGTGTGGTTGGAATAGGGTCGAGGGGTCACTGGTAGTTTTTAATTAGGGGGCTCTGGTCTAAAGTAGTGCACTATATAGGGAGTAGGAGGGCTCTGGTCTAAAGTAGTAGACTATATAGGGAATAGGGTCGAGGGGTCACTGGTAGTTTTTAATTAGGGGGCTCTGGTCTAAAGTAGTGCACTATATAGGGAATAGGGCTCTGGTCTAAAGTAGTAGACTATATAGAGAATAGGGCTCTGGTCTAAAGTAGTAGACTATATAGGGAATAGGGCTCTGGTCTAAAGTAGTAGACTATATAGGGAATAGGGCTCTGGTCTATAGTAGTACCACTATATAGGGAATAGGGCTCTGGTCTATAGTAGTACCACTATATAGGGAATAGGGCTCTGGTCTAAAGTAGTGCACTATATAGGGAATAGGGCTCTGGTCTAAAGTAGTAGACTATATAGGGAATAGGGCTCTGGTCTAAATTAGTGCACTATATAGGGAATAGGGCTCTGGTCTAAAGTAGTAGACTATATAGGGAATAGGGCTCTGGTCTAAAGTAGTACCACTATATAGGGAATAGGGCTCTGGTCTAAAGTAGTGCACTATATAGGGAATAGGGCTCTGGTCTAAATTAGTGCACTATATAGGGAATAGGGCTCTGGTCTATAGTAGTGCACTATATAGGGAATAGGGCTCTGGTCTAAAGTAGTGCACTATATAGGGAATAGGGCTCTGGTCTAAAGTAGTGCACTATATAGGGAATAGGGTGCTATTTGGGACGCAGCTCCATATCCCAGCCCATATCTGACAGAGGAATGTCCTGTACTTTCCCTTTCTTCTCTGTGCTAGTTGGCAGAGGGACAGTGTCTCCTTTTCCCCCCTCCACCCTGGCTCTAGCACCACTCGCCCAACAACTAGTACAGGACTGAGAGGAGAGGGGGACACACGGATGAATAATGTGCTGCTCCAGTGCCCTGGTAAAAAACATCCCATTAGACATGTTAGAGCTACACAGCAGGTCAACAACAGCCGTTAGACTACAGAGAGCCGGCAGGTCAGTAGCAGACATTAGACTACAGAGAGCAGGCTGGTCAGTAGCAGACATTAGACTACAGAGAGCAGGCTGGTCAACAGCAGCCGTTAGACTGCAGAGCTGCAGAGAGCAGGCAGGTCAACAACAGACATTAGATTACAGAGAGCAGGCAGGTCAGTAGCAGACATTAGACTACAGAGAGCAGGCAGGTCAGTAGCAGACATTAGACTACAGAGAGCAGGCAGGTCAGTAGCAGACATTAGACTACAGAGAGCAGGCAGGTCAGTAGCAGACATTAGACTACAGAGAGCAGGCAGGTCAGTAGCAGACATTAGACTACAGAGAGCAGGCAGGTCAACAGCAGCCGTTAGACTGCAGAGAGCAGGCTGGTCAGTAGCAGACATTAGACTACAGAGCTGCAGAGAGCAGGCAGGTCAACAACAGACATTAGACTACAGAGAGCAGGCAGGTCAACAACAGACATTAGACTACAGAGAGCAGGCTGGTCAACAGCAGCCGTTAGACTGCAGAGAGCAGGCTGGTCAACAGCAGCCGTTAGACTGCAGAGAGCAGGCTGGTCAGTAGCAGACATTAGACTACAGAGAGCAGGCTGGTCAACAGCAGCCGTTAGACTGCAGAGAGCAGGCTGGTCAACAGCAGACATTAGACTACAGAGCTGCAGAGAGCAGGCAGGTCAACAACAGACATTAGACTACAGAGAGCAGGCAGGTCAACAACAGACATTAGACTACAGAGAGCAGGCTGGTCAACAACAGCCGTTAGACTACAGAGAGCAGGCTGGTCAACAGCAGCCGTTAGACTGCAGAGAGCAGGCTGGTCAACAACAGCCGTTAGACTACAGAGAGCAGGCAGGTCAGTAGCACTTTAAACAACACGACTTGAAGCAGAGAACAGAGGAAGGGCTTGGATACCATCTTAGAGCTCCTTGGTGCCACTAACGAAAGGTTTTGTTGGAGAGAGAGAGAGAGACGCTTCGCGGACGGAGAGACGTGGGAGTCAGTAATAACAGCTACCAGCTCAGACGAGCTGTTAAAAGCTCTCATGCATCTCTTTTCTCTTTCTCTCTGATGAACACCAATTAAAGGGGCAATCTGGGATTCAATATACAGCAACAAGACTGTCACCCCGCCACTTGTTGTGATAAACATCTGAGTCATGGGGCTGGTTGAAGTGTAACCACTTTGAAATTCATAGACAGAGCTATGGATGCAAGAGCTGACCGGCCATGAGAAGAAAAAATATATTTACCCATCCTGGATTGCCCCGTTTAGAATGAATTGTTGTTGTTTGTGTGTTCTAGATCTTTCTGTGGGAGCAGAACTTGGAACAGTTCCACATGGGTCTGTTCCGGTTCCGGTGTTACCTGGCCAGTCTGCAGGGAGGGGAGCTGCCCAACCCCAAACGCCTGCTAGCCGTAGCCTCCAGACCCACCAAACTGGCCATGGGACGCCTCGGAATCTTCTCTGTGTCGTCCTTTCATGCGCTGGTGAGTAGGATAGATGTGTTTAGGCATAGGCGCACACACACACACACACACAACTACACACCTACACACACACACACACACACCTGGACACACACACATGGACACACACACACACACACACACACACATGGACACACACACACCTACACACACACATGGACACACACACACACACACATGGACACACACACACCTACACACACACACACACGGACACACACACACCTACACACGCATGGACACACACACACACACACACGGACACATGCACACACCAAAACATCCCCTGTCCATCGCCCCCCCGCACCCCCACCTAAACTGGACAAAGCAAGTTATTTTTCACGAGATGTACTTCAGTGATTGTCCAATTTGTCCAATACTTCAGTGATTGTCCCCAAAAAAATCCCCCATGTTCATCTGTTGCTGACCGGGGGGGGGGTGTCTGAAAACAGAGAGAGAGCGCACGAGAGAGAGAGCGAGCCAGAGAGAGAGCGCCAGAGAGAGAGATGATGTGTGCTATTTTCTGTTTGAGGGCGATCACCTATTTATTGAAGGCTCTGCCACAATGCCAGCCTCCTCCACATAGCCGAGGCCCTTGATTCTGGCTGCAGAACACTGGAAGCGTAGGTAGCGCTGAAGGATAACATTGATTTGTTTGGGAGCAGAGTGTAGGCAGAGCAGCATGGTGCATTGGCTGATCAATAGCTTCCTTGTTGCTAGACGCCTACATGGGCTACGTCCCAAAACGGCATCCTACTCCCTTTATAGTGCACTACTTTTGACCAGGGCCCATAGGGCTGGTCAACAGCAGTGTAGTGTGTATATAGGGAATAGGGTGCCTTCTGGAAAGCAGTCATGTTCTCTCAGAACAGGTGGGAGTCAAATGACTCAGAGAGACAGCAGGAAGGTAGGAGTAACAAAGGATGTCTGAAATAACACTCCTTCACTCAGCTTTTTTCTGCTCTCTCCATCCCGCTGTCTATCTCCATCTCTCTGGTTCTCTCTCTGGCGCTCTCTCTGGAGCTCTCTCTGTCTCTCTCTGGCGCTCTCTCTGGAGCGCTCTCTGGCTCTCTCTGGCGCTCTCTCTGGAGCTCTCTCTGTCTCTCTCTGGCGCTCTCTCTGGTGCTCTCTCTGGCGCTCTCTGGCTCTCTCTGGCGCTCTCTCTGGCTCTCTCTGGCGCTCTCTCTGGCTCTCTCACTAGCTCTCTCTCTGGCTCTTTCTGGCGCTCTCTCTCTCTGGCTCTCTCTCTGGCGCTCTCTCTGGCTCTCTCTGGCTCTCTCTGGCGCTCTCTCTGGCTCTCTCTGGCGCTCTCTCTGGCTCTCTCTGGCACTCTCTCTGGCTCTCTCACTAGCTCTCTCTCTGGCTCTCTCACTAGACCTCTCTCTGGCTCTTTCTGGCGCTCTCTCTGGCTCTCTCTCTCTCTGGTGCTCTCTCTCTCTGGTGCTCTCTCTCTCTGGTGCTCTCTCTCTGGCTCTTTCTGGCACTCTCTCTCTGGCTCTCTCTCTGGCTCTCTCTCTCTGGCTCTCTCTCTCTGGCTCTCTCTCTCTGGCTCTCTCTCTCTGGCTCTCTCTGGCGCTCTCTCTGGCTCTCTCACGAGCTCTCTCTCTGGCTCTTTCTGGCGCTCTCTCTCTCTGGCTCTCTCTCTGGCGCTCTCTCTGGCTCTCTCTGGCTCTCTCTGGCGCTCTCTCTGGCTCTCTCTGGCGCTCTCTCTGGCTCTCTCTGGCACTCTCTCTGGCTCTCTCACTAGCTCTCTCTCTGGCTCTCTCACTAGACCTCTCTCTGGCTCTTTCTGGCGCTCTCTCTGGCTCTCTCTCTCTCTGGTGCTCTCTCTCTCTGGTGCTCTCTCTCTCTGGTGCTCTCTCTCTGGCTCTTTCTGGCACTCTCTCTCTGGCTCTCTCTCTGGCTCTCTCTCTCTGGCTCTCTCTCTCTGGCTCTCTCTCTCTGGCTCTCTCTCTCTGGCTCTCTCTGGCTCTCTCACGAGCTCTCTCTCTGGCTCTTTCTGGCGCTCTCTCTCTCTGGCGCTCTCTCTCTCTGGCACTCTCTCTCTCTGGCGCTCTCTCTCTCTTGGCGCTCTCTCTCTGGCTCTTTCTGGCACTCTCTCTCTGGCTCTCTCTCTCTGGCTCTCTCTCTCTGGCTCTCTCTCTCTGGCTCTCTCTCTCTGGCTCTCTCTCTCTGGCTCTCTCTCTCTGGCTCTCTCTCTCTGGCTCTCTCTCTGGCGCTCTCTGTCTCTGGCGCTCTCTCTCTCTGGTGCTCTCTGTCTCTGGCACTCTCTCTCTCTGGTGCTCTCTCTCTCTGGTGCTCTCTCTCTCTGGCGCTCTCTCTCTCTGGCTCTCTCTCTCTCTGGCGCTCTCTCTCTCTGGCGCTCTCTCTCTCTGGCGCTCTCTCTCTCTGGCGCTCTCTCTCTCTGGCGCTCTCTCTCTCTCTGGTGCTCTCTCTCTCTCTGGCGCTCTCTCTCTCTCTGGCGCTCTCTCTGGCTCGCTCTCTCTCTCGTGCGCTCTCTCTCGCGCGCTCTCTCTCTCGCGCTCTCTCTCTCGCGCGCTCTCTCTCTCTCGTGCGCTCTCTCTCTCGCGCTCTCTCTCTCTCGTGCGCTCTCTCTCTCTCTCGCACTCTCTCTCTACCCCCTATAACATCATCAGCACTCTCTCATAAAAGCATCTGACAGAATGATGATATGCAGGTTAAGTTAGAGTACCCTTCATGTGGACAGAATGATGATATGCAGGTTAAGTTAGAGTACCCTTCATGTGGACAGAATGATGATATGCAGGTTAAGTTAGAGTACCCTTCATGTGGACAGAATGATGCAGGTTAAGTTAGAGTACCCTTCATGTGGACAGAATGATGCAGGTTAAGTTAGAGTACCCTTCATGTGGACAGAATGATGCAGGTTAAGTTAGAGTACCCTTCATGTGGACAGAATGATGCAGGTTAAGTTAGAGTACCCTTCATGTGGACAGAATGATGCAGGTTAAGTTAGAGTACCCTTCATGTGGACAGAATGATGCAGGTTAAGTTAGAGTACCCTTCATGTGGACAGAATGATGCAGGTTAAGTTAGAGTACCCTTCATGTGGACAGAATGATGCAGGTTAAGTTAGAGTACCCTTCATGTGGACAGAATGATGCAGGTTAAGTTAGAGTACCCTTCATGTGGACAGAATGATGCAGGTTAAGTTAGAGTACCCTTCATGTGGACAGAATGATGCAGGTTAAGTTAGAGTACCCTTCATGTGGACAGAATGATGATATGCAGGTTAAGTTAGAGTACCCTTCATGTGGACAGAATGATGCAGGTTAAGTTAGAGTACCCTTCATGTGGACAGAATGATGCAGGTTAAGTTAGAGTACCCTTCATGTGGACAGAATGATGCAGGTTAAGTTAGAGTACCCTTCATGTGGACAGAATGATGCAGGTTAAGTTAGAGTACCCTTCATGTGGACAGAATGATGCAGGTTAAGTTAGAGTACCCTTCATGTGGACAGAATGATGCAGGTTAAGTTAGAGTACCCTTCATGTGGACAGAATGATGAGATGCAGGTTAAGTTAGAGTACCCTTCATGTGGACAGAATGATGCAGGTTAAGTTAGAGTACCCTTCATGTGGACAGAATGATGCAGGTTAAGTTAGAGTACCCTTCATGTGGACAGAATGATGCAGGTTAAGTTAGAGTACCCTTCATGTGGACAGAATGATGCAGGTTAAGTTAGAGTACCCTTCATGTGGACAGAATGATGAGATGCAGGTTAAGTTAGAGTACCCTTCATGTGGACAGAATGATGCAGGTTAAGTTAGAGTACCCTTCATGTGGACAGAATGATGCAGGTTAAGTTAGAGTACCCTTCATGTGGACAGAATGATGCAGGTTAAGTTAGAGTACCCTTCATGTGGACAGAATGATGCAGGTTAAGTTAGAGTACCCTTCATGTGGACAGAATGATGCAGGTTAAGTTAGAGTACCCTTCATGTGGACAGAATGATGCAGGTTAAGTTAGAGTACCCTTCATGTGGACAGAATGATGCAGGTTAAGTTAGAGTACCCTTCATGTGGACAGAATGATGCAGGTTAAGTTAGAGTACCCTTCATGTGGACAGAATGATGCAGGTTAAGTTAGAGTACCCTTCATGTGGACAGAATGATGCAGGTTAAGTTAGAGTACCCTTCATGTGGACAGAATGATGCAGGTTAAGTTAGAGTACCCTTCATGTGGACAGAATGATGCAGGTTAAGTTAGAGTACCCTTCATGTGGACAGAATGATGCAGGTTAAGTTAGAGTACCCTTCATGTGGACAGAATGATGCAGGTTAAGTTAGAGTACCCTTCATGTGGACAGAATGATGCAGGTTAAGTTAGAGTACCCTTCATGTGGACAGAATGATGCAGGTTAAGTTAGAGTACCCTTCATGTGGACAGAATGATGCAGGTTAAGTTAGAGTACCCTTCATGTGGACAGAATGATGCAGGTTAAGTTAGAGTACCCTTCATGTGGACAGAATGATGCAGGTTAAGTTAGAGTACCCTTCATGTGGACAGAATGATGATATGCAGGTTAAGTTAGAGTACCCTTCATGTGGACAGAATGATGCAGGTTAAGTTAGAGTACCCTTCATGTGGACAGAATGATGCAGGTTAAGTTAGAGTACCCTTCATGTGGACAGAATGATGCAGGTTAAGTTAGAGTACCCTTCATGTGGACAGAATGATGCAGGTTAAGTTAGAGTACCCTTCATGTGGACAGAATGATGCAGGTTAAGTTAGAGTACCCTTCATGTGGACAGAATGATGCAGGTTAAGTTAGAGTACCCTTCATGTGGACAGAATGATGCAGGTTAAGTTAGAGTACCCTTCATGTGGACAGAATGATGCAGGTTAAGTTAGAGTACCCTTCATGTGGACAGAATGATGCAGGTTAAGTTAGAGTACCCTTCATGTGGACAGAATGATGCAGGTTAAGTTAGAGTACCCTTCATGTGGACAGAATGATGCAGGTTAAGTTAGAGTACCCTTCATGTGGACAGAATGATGCAGGTTAAGTTAGAGTACCCTTCATGTGGACAGAATGATGCAGGTTAAGTTAGAGTACCCTTCATGTGGACAGAATGATGCAGGTTAAGTTAGAGTACCCTTCATGTGGACAGAATGATGCAGGTTAAGTTAGAGTACCCTTCATGTGGACAGAATGATGCAGGTTAAGTTAGAGTACCCTTCATGTGGACAGAATGATGCAGGTTAAGTTAGAGTACCCTTCATGTGGACAGAATGATGCAGGTTAAGTTAGAGTACCCTTCATGTGGACAGAATGATGCAGGTTAAGTTAGAGTACCCTTCATGTGGACAGAATGATGCAGGTTAAGTTAGAGTACCCTTCATGTGGACAGAATGATGCAGGTTAAGTTAGAGTACCCTTCATGTGGACAGAATGATGCAGGTTAAGTTAGAGTACCCTTCATGTGGACAGAGAGCGTTGTACGTCTTTTGTAATCCCACTTCAAGCTCTTATTTTTAAGATATATTATATTAAGAGACCGTTGAAATATGAGAAGAGAAGACAAAGTGCTGAGAATGTGTTTATCATTCATGACCTCTGACCTCTACAGTATAACTACCTCTGTGTTTTATAATTCATGACCTCTGACCTAAACAGTATAACCCCTCCGTGGTTTGACCTAACCAGCTGTGTCAGGTTGTGTGGGTGTGTTGTTCTGTGTGTCAGACTCCTATAATGATTCTGCTTCTGTCTGTTTCTCTCTCTCTCTCTCTCTCTCTCTCTCTCTCTCTCCCTGTCTCGGTCTCTCTCTCCCTCTCTCGGTCTCTCTCTCTCCCTGTCTCGGTCTCTCTCTCTCCCTGTCTCGGTCTCTCTCTCTCCCTGTCTCGTTCTCTCTCTCCCTGTCTCGTTCTCTCTCTCTCTCCCTGTCTCGGTCTCTCTCTCTCCCTGTCTCGGTCTCTCTCTCTCCCTGTCTCGGTCTCTCTCTCTCCCTGTCTCGGTCTCTCTCTCTCCCTGTCTCGGTCTCTCTCTCTCCCTGTCTCGGTCTCTCTCTCTCCCTGTCTCGGTCTCTCTCTCTCCCTGTCTCGGTCTCTCTCTCTCCCCGTCTCGGTCTCTCTCTCTCCCCGTCTCGGTCTCTCTCTCTCCCCGTCTCGGTCTCGCTCTCTCCCCGTCTCGGTCTCGCTCTCTCCCCGTCTCGGTCTCTCTCTCTCCCCGTCTCGGTCTCTCTCTCTCCCCGTCTCGGTCTTTCCCTGTCTCGGTCTCTCTCTCCCTTTCTCGGTCTCTCTCTCCCTGTCTCGGTCTCTCTCTCTCCCTGTCTCGGTCTCTCTCTCTCCCTGTCTCGGTCTCTCTCTCTCCCTGTCTCGGTCTCTCTCTCTCCCTGTCTCGGTCTCTCTCTCTCCCCGTCTCGGTCTCTCTCTCTCCCTGTCTCGGTCTCTCTGCCTCTCTCCCTGTCTCTCTGCCTCTCTCCCTGTCTCGGTCTTTCTCTGTCTCGGTCTCTCTCTGTCTCGGTCTCGGTCTCTCTCCGTCTCGGTCTCTCCCTGTCTCGGTCTCTCTCTCTCCCTGTCTCGGTCTCTCTCTCTCCCTGTCTCGGTCTCTCTCTCTCTCCCTGTCTCGGTCTCTCTCTCTCCCTGTCTCGGTCTCTCTCTCTCCCTGTCTCGGTCTCTCTCTCTCCCCGTCTCGGTCTCTCTCTCTCCCCGTCTCGGTCTCTCTCTCTCCCCGTCTCGGACTCTCTCTCTCCCCGTCTCGGTCTCGCTCTCTCCCCGTCTCGGTCTCTCTCTCTCCCCGTCTCGGTCTCTCTCTCTCCCCGTCTCGGTCTCTCTCTCTCCCCGTCTCGGTCTCTCTCTCTCCCCGTCTCGGTCTCGCTCTCTCCCCGTCTCGGTCTCTCTCTCTCCCCGTCTCGGTCTCTCTCTCTCCCTGTCTCGGTCTCGCTCTCTCCCCGTCTCGGTCTCTCTCTCTCCCTGTCTCGGTCTCTCTCTCTCCCTGTCTCGGTCTCTCTGCCTCTCTCCCTGTCTCTCTGCCTCTCTCCCTGTCTCGGTCTTTCTCTGTCTCGGTCTCTCTCTGTTTCGGTCTCGGTCTCTCTCTGTCTCGGTCTCTCTCTGTCCCCTACTCCCTCTAGGTGGCAGCTCGTACAGAGAGCGGGGTGAGGAGACGTACCCAGGCCATGTCTCGTTCCTCCTCGTCCAAACGTAAGAGCAGGTTCTCCTCTCTGTGGGGCCTGGACACTACTTCCAAGAAGAAGACTCACCCCACCATCAACCAGGTACATGTTTTTAACATTTGTCCACATTAGGGCTGTTTGACCTATAGCAGTTCTATAGAAATGAAACTGCACAGAGATCTGGAACATTACGCTAGAACTGGCACTTATATCATTACATACAACTTATTTGCTCAGCCATTTTTTGCGGTTCTATATTGACTTGCTGTTTCTACCTCAGGTGTTTGCTGATGGGGAGGAGCCAGTGAAAAAGCCTCTGGACGGGATCTATGATGTGGACACTGCCAGGGAGAGAGGGGTAAGTAGGCATGATACACACACATACACACACTCACTTCCAGGGAGAGAGTGGTAAGTAGGCATGATACACACACACACACACTTCCAGGGAGAGAGTAGTAAGTAGGCATGATACACACACACACACACTTCCAGGGAGAGAGTAGTAAGTAGGCATGATACACACACACACACACACACTTCCAGGGAGATAGTGGTAAGTAGGCATGATACACACACACACACACTTCCAGGGAGATAGTGGTAAGTAGGCATGATACACACACACACACACTTCCAGGGAGAGAGTAGTAAGTAGGCATGATACACACACACACACACACACACTTCCAGGGAGAGAGTAGTAAGTAGGCATGATACACACACACACACACTTCCAGGGAGAGAGTAGTAAGTAGGCATGATACACACACACACACACACTTCCAGGGAGAGAGTAGTAAGTAGGCATGATACACACACACACACACACTTCCAGGGAGATAGTGGTAAGTAGGCATGATACACACACACACACACACTTCCAGGGAGAGAGTAGTAAGTAGGCATGATACACACACACACACACTTCCAGGGAGAGAGTAGTAAGTAGGCATGATACACACACACACACACTTCCAGGGAGAGATTAGTAAGTAGGCATGATACACACACACACACACTTCCAGGGAGATAGTGGTAAGTAGGCATGATACACACACACACACACACTTCCAGGGAGAGAGTAGTAAGTAGGCATGATACACACACACACACACTTCCAGGGAGAGAGTAGTAAGTAGGCATGATACACACACACACACACTTCCAGGGAGAGAGTAGTAAGTAGGCATGATACACACACACACACACACACACACACTTCCAGGGAGATAGTGGTAAGTAGGCATGATACACACACACACACACACTTCCAGGGAGAGAGTAGTAAGTAGGCATGATACACACACACTTCCAGGGAGATAGTGGTAAGTAGGCATGATACACACACACACACACTTCCAGGGAGATAGTGGTAAGTAGGCATGATACACACACACACACACTTCCAGGGAGATAGTAGTAAGTAGGCATGATACACACATACACACACACACTTCCAGGGAGATAGTGGTAAGTAGGCATGATACACACACACATCCAGGGAGAGAGTAGTAAGTAGGCATGATACACACACACACACACACTTCCAGGGAGATAGTGGTAAGTAGGCATGATACACACACACTTCCAGGGAGAGAGTAGTAAGTAGGCATGATACACACACACACACACTTCCAGGGAGAGAGTAGTAAGTAGACATGATACATACACACTTCCAGGGAGAGAGTAGTAAGTAGGCATGATACACACACACACACTTCCAGGGAGAGAGTAGTAAGTAGGCATGATACATACACACACACACTTCCAGGGAGAGAGTAGTAAGTAGGCATGATACATACACACACACACTTCCAGGGAGATAGTAGTAAGTAGGCATGATACACACACACTTCCAGGGAGAGAGTAGTAAGTAGGCATGATACACACACACACACACACACACTTCCAGGGAGATAGTGGTAAGTAGGCATGATACACACACACACACACTTCCAGGGAGATAGTGGTAAGTAGGCATGATACACACACACTTCCAGGGAGATAGTGGTAAGTAGGCATGATACACACACACACACACTTCCAGGGAGATAGTGGTAAGTAGGCATGATACACACACACACACACTTCCAGGAGATAGTAGTAAGTAGGCATGATACACACACACACACACACTTCCAGGGAGATAGTGGTAAGTAGGCATGATACACACACACTTCCAGGGAGAGAGTAGTAAGTAGGCATGATACACACACACACACACTTCCAGGGAGATAGTAGTAAGTAGGCATGATACACACACACACACACTTCCAGGGAGATAGTGGTAAGTAGGCATGATACACACACACACACACTTCCAGGGAGAGAGTAGTAAGTAGGCATGATACACACACACACACACACTTCCAGGGAGAGAGTAGTAAGTAGGCATGATACACACACACTTCCAGGGAGATAGTGGTAAGTAGGCATGATTCACACACACACACACTTCCAAGGAGATAGTGGTAAGTAGGCATGATACACACACACACACACTTCCAGGGAGAGAGTAGTAAGTAGGCATGATACACACACACTTCCAGGGAGAGAGTAGTAAGTAGGCATGATACACACACACACACACTTCCAGGGAGAGAGTAGTAAGTAGGCATGATACATACACACTTCCAGGGAGAGAGTAGTAAGTAGGCATGATACACACACACACACACACTTCCAGGGAGAGAGTAGTAAGTAGGCATGATACATACACACACACACTTCCAGGGAGAGAGTAGTAAGTAGGCATGATACACACACACTTCCAGGGAGAGAGTAGTAAGTAGGCATGATACATACACACACACACACTTCCAGGGAGAGAGTAGTAAGTAGGCATGATACACACACACTTCCAGGGAGGTAGTGGTAAGTAGGCATGATACACACACACATCCAGGGAGAGAGTAGTAAGTAGGCATGATACACACACACACACACACACACACACTTCCAGGGAGAGAGTAGTAAGTAGGCATGATACACACACACTTCCAGGGAGAGAGTAGTAAGTAGGCATGATACATACACACTTCCAGGGAGAGAGTAGTAATAGAGTAGTAAGTAGGCATGATACATACACACTTCCAGGGAGAGAGTAGTAAGTAGGCATGATACATACACACTTCCAGGGAGAGAGTAGTAATAGAGTAGTAAGTAGGCATGATACATACACACTTCCAGGGAGAGAGTAGTAAGTAGGCATGATACACACACACTTCCAGGGAGAGAGTAGTAAGTAGGCATGATACACACACACACACACTTCCAGGGTGATAGTGGTAAGTAGGCATGATACACACACACACACACTTCCAGGGAGATAGTGGTAAGTAGGCATGATACACACAAACTTCCAGGGAGATAGTGGTAAGTAGGCATGATACACACACACACACACTTCCAGGGAGATAGTGGTAAGTAGGCATGATACACACACACACACACACACTTCCAGGGAGATAGTGGTAAGTAGGCATGATACACACACACTTCCAGGGAGAGAGTAGTAAGTAGGCATGATACACACACACACACACACTTCCAGGGAGATAGAGTTAAGTAGGCATGATACACACACACACACACTTCCAGGGAGATAGTGGTAAGTAGGCATGATACACACACACACACACACTTTCAGGGAGAGAGTAGTAAGTAGGCATGATACACACACACACACACACTTCCAGGGAGAGAGTAGTAAGTAGGCATGATACATACACACTTCCAGGGAGATAGTGGTAAGTAGGCATGATACACACACACACACACTTCCAGGGAGAGAGTAGTAAGTAGGCATGATACATACACACACACACTTCCAGGGAGAGAGTAGTAAGTAGGCATGATACACACACACTTCCAGGGAGAGAGTAGTAAGTAGGCATGATACATACACACACACACTTCCAGGGAGAGAGTAGTAAGTAGGCATGATACACACACACTTCCAGGGAGATAGTGGTAAGTAGGCATGATACACACACACTTCCAGGGAGAGAGTAGTAAGTAGGCATGATACATACACACTTCCAGGGAGAGAGTAGTAAGTAGGCATGATACATACACACACACACTTCCAGGGAGAGAGTAGTAAGTAGGCATGATACATACACACACACACTTCCAGGGAGAGAGTAGTAAGTAGGCATGATACATACACACACACACTTCCAGGGAGAGAGTAGTAAGTAGGCATGATACACACACACTTCCAGGGAGAGAGTAGTAAGTAGGCATGATACACACACACTTCCAGGGAGAGAGTAGTAAGTAGGCATGATACACACACACACACACACTTCCAGGGAGATAGTGGTAAGTAGGCATGATACACACACACACACACTTCCAGGGAGATAGTGGTAAGTAGGCATGATACACACACACTTCCAGGGAGATAGTGGTAAGTAGGCATGATACACACACACTTCCAGGGAGATAGTGGTAAGTAGGCATGATACACACACACACACACTTCCAGGGAGATAGTGGTAAGTAGGCATGATACACACACACACACACTTCCAGGGAGATAGTAGTAAGTAGGCATGATACACACACACACACACTTCCAGGGAGATAGTAGTAAGTAGGCATGATACACACACACTTCCAGGGAGAGAGTAGTAAGTAGGCATGATACACACACACACACACTTCCAGGGAGATAGTAGTAAGTAGGCATGATACACACACACACACACTTCCAGGGAGATAGTGGTAAGTAGGCATGATACACACACACACACACTTCCAGGGAGAGAGTAGTAAGTAGGCATGATACACACACACACACACACACACTTCCAGGGAGAGAGTAGTAAGTAGGCATGATACACACACACTTCCAGGGAGATAGTGGTAAGTAGGCATGATACACACACACTTCCAGGGAGATAGTGGTAAGTAGGCATGATACACACACACACACACTGTCAGTCACATGTACAAGTAGTTATGCAGATAGTTAGTTATAAGTTAGTTTGAAACAATGTCTTTGTATCTCTCCAGAAGAGTCATGAGGGGACAGTGAAGAGCCTTCCTCAGGTCAACTCAGACAGTCACATGACAGACAGTGATATCTGGGTGCCTGACCACCTGACCCCGTCCTGGGTGTGTCTCCCTAACGACCAGCCTGTCCTCGCCATCATCCAGCCTGGAGAGTCTGCTCTGGACGTTCTGGAGACCATCTGCAAGGTAACTAGCAACTCAACTAACCTACACCGGAGATCATCTGCCAGGTAACTATCAACTTAACTAACCTACACCGGAGACCATCTGCAAGGTAACTAGCAACTTAACTAACCTACACCGGAGACCATCTGCAAGGTAACTAACAACTTAACTAACCTACACCGGAGACCATCTGCAAGGTAACTAGCAACTTAACTAACCTACACCGGAGACCATCTGCAAGGTAACTACCAACTTAACTAACCTACACCGGAGACCGTCTTCCAGGTAACTAGAAACTTAACTAACCTACACCGGAGACCGTCTGCAAGATAACTAGCAACTTAACTAACCTACACCGGAGACCATCTGCAAGGTAACTAGAAACTTAATTAACCTACACCGGAGACCGTCTGCAAGGTAACTAGAAACTTAACTAACCTACACCGGAGACCATCTGCAAGGTAACTAGAAACTTAACTAACCTACACCGGAGACCATCTGCAAGGTAACTAGCAACGTAACTAACCTACACCGGAGACCATCTGCAAGGTAACTAGAAACTTAACTAACCTACACCGGAGACCATCTGCAAGGTAACTAGCAACTTAACTAACCTACACCAGAGACCATCTGCAAGGTAACTAGAAACTTAACTAACCTACACCGGAGACCATCTGCAAGGTAACTAGAAACTTAACTAACCTACACCGGAGACCATCTGCAAGGTAACTAGAAACTTAACTAACCTACACCGGAGACCGTCTTCCAGGTAACTAGAAACTTAACTAACCTACACCGGAGACCGTCTGCAAGATAACTAGCAACTTAACTAACCTACACCGGAGACCATCTGCAAGGTAACTAGAAACTTAACTAACCTACACCGGAGACCATCTGCAAGGTAACTACCAACTTAACTAACCTACACCGGAGACCGTCTGCAAGGTAACTAGCAACTTAATGAACCTACACCGGAGACCGTCTGCAAGGTAACTAGAAACTTAACTAACCTACACCGGAGACCGTCTGCAAGATAACTAGCAACTTAACTAACCTACACCGGAGACCATCTGCCAGGTAACTATCTCCATCTGCAGCTTTCTCACGGTCAGACAATAAGGTCCCCGTTCAACCTCATCACACCAAGTGGTCCCTCCATCTCGTCCTGTCCGTTCAACCTCATCACACCAAGTGGTCCCTCCATCTCGTCCTGTCCGTTCAACCTCATCACACCAAGTGGTCCCTCCATCTCGTCCTGTCCTTAGTTTCAGAATACCAGCGTTGTACAATACTTTCATGTGTTAGTTTATCCTCTAGACTCTGGACCAGAGCAGACCAGGACCGATGATGGCTCCTAAAGACTGAACCAAGCCCATTACTGCCCAGTCACCCACACACACACCCATCTTAGCCCCTAGGACAGACAGACAGAACAGGACTGATGACATTACACAAATGGGCGGGGCTCTAGCCAGCTGCCTATAGGGCCAGATGGGCGGGGCTCTAGCCAGCTGCCTATAGGGCCAGATGGGCGGGGCTCTAGCCAGCTGCCTATAGGGCCAGATGGGCGGGGCTCTAGCCAGCTGCCTATAGGGCCAGATGGGCGGGGTTCTAGCCAGCTGCCTATAGAGCCAGATGGGCGGGGCTCTAGCCAGCTGCCTATAGGGCCAGATGGGCGGGGCTCTAGCCAGCTGCCTATAGGGCCAGATGGGCGGGGCTCTAGCCAGCTGCCTATAGGGACAGATGGGCGGGGCTCTAGCCAGCTGCCTATAGGGCCAGATGGGCGGGGCTCCAGCCAGTTACCTATAGGGCCAGATGGGCGGGGCTCTAGCCAGCTGCCTATAGGGACAGATGGGCGGGGCTCTAGCCAGCTGCCTATAGGGACAGATGGGCGGGGCTCTAGCCAGCTTCCTATAGGGACAGATGGGCGCCCATCTAGCCAGATGGGCGGGGCTCTAGCCAGCTTTGTGTTTTTTTTTATCATACATTTTTTTTACCTTTTTCTTCAATTCTATTGGTCCATTAAGCCAAGCAAGATCAATCACGCACAGATAAAGTATTTGATCCCAGATCTGCTACTCTGATCCCAGATCTGCCTGTGCCAATCCTCTTTCTGTCTTCTTTACTGAACTCCACAGGCCCACCGGCTGGATCCTGCCAAACATTACCTCCGCCTCAAGTTCCTCGTCGAAAACCAAGTTCAGTTCTACATCCCTAAACCGGAGGAGGACGTGTGTGACTTGGTACGTGTGGTTGTGTGTGTGTCTGTGACTTGGTACGTGTGTGTGTGTGTGTGTGTGTGTGTGTGTGTGTGTGTGTGTGTGTGTGTGTGTGTGTGTGTGTGTGTGTGTGTGTGAGACTTGGTACGTGTGGTTGTGTGTGTGTCTGTGACTTGGTACGTGTGGTTGTGTGTGTGTGTGACTTGGTACGTGTGGTTGTGTGTGACTTGGTACGTGTGGTTGTGTGTGTGTGTGTGTGTGTGTGTGTGTGTGTGTGTGTGTGTGTGTGTGTGTGTGTGTGTGTGTGTGAGTGACTTGGTACGTGTGTGTGTGTGTGTGTGTGTGTGTGAGTGACTTGGTACGTTTCTGATTTCCTCACAGATTATCTCCTGTCACAGTTTTAGCACCCCGCTGAGATAGCAACACTGACACACACACACACACACACACACACACACACAAGGTTTTCCGTGAGGAAAATGTGGATCCGGGCAAGTGACCAGCAGCATTTTAATTTATTGGACATTTGAGAAATGTACCAGACCCATATTTATATTATATTTATTTAACATTTTATTTAACAAGGCAAGTCAGTTCAGAACAAATTCTTATTTACAATAACATCCTACCCCGGCCAAACCCTCCCCTAACCCGGACGACGCTGGGCCAATTGTGCGCCGCCCTATGGGGCTCCCAATCACGGCCTGGAATCGAACAAGGGTCTATAGTGACGCCTATAGCACTGAGATGCAGTGCCTTTAGACCGCTGTGATACAGCCTGGAATCAAACCAGGGTCTGTAGTGACGCCTCTAGCACTGAGATGCAGTGCCTTTAGACCGCTGTGATACAGCCTGGAATCGAACCAGGGTCTGTAGTGACTGACGCCTTTAGCCTCAGACCGCCGTGCCACTCGGGAGCCTTCATACAGGGTGCATACGGTGTGCATACGGTGTGCATACTGTAACCCATCAGGACAGGGATCATGAACGAGATTCAGCCGTTGGACAATTGTTTTCTTGCGCGTATGGTCAGTGGACCAGAACATAATTAGGAATAATTTGTAGACTGCAAATTGACTGCAAGAAGCCCAAACCGATATAATATTGGACTAAAACATAATTTCAAACCAGGCTTACGTTTGTGTACAATCTCTTTATTATGCGTGGGAATACTTTGGAACAGATTTTTAAAATTAAAACCATTTGGAGCTGATTCGCTGGTGTTTTATACAATCTTTTATGTCATTTTTTGAGGTATAAACTTGGAAATGAAAATTCACCTGCTCGCCCGGCAGTTGGGGAACCCTGCAGTAGGGTGTCCATCCACGGTGCTCAGAATGACGTAAATCACATTTTGGATTATTGTAATTCATCTAAACATTACATGCAACTCCTGTAATGAAGCAGACAATAAAAAGTAGTTTTCAAACATTTGGAAAAATGCAATTAGCTGAAAAACACCATTCTAAACAGAACACCTGGGGAACACACCATTCTAAACAGAACACCTGGGGAACACACCATTCCAAACAGAACACCTGGGGAACACACCATTCTAAACAGAGTGCCTGATGCAAGCGGATCCGTATGTGACAGAGATTAGAAACTTAGAAGTAGGGGGACTATGATGAGGCAACAACCAGGATGGGTTGTTAATATGACTAGGATGGGTTGATAATATGACTAGGATGGGTTGATAATATGACTAGGATGGGTTGATAATATGACTAGGATGGGTTGATAATATGACTAGGATGGGTTGTTAATATGACCAGGATGGGTTGTTAATATGACTAGGATGGGTTGATAATATGACTAGGATGGGTTGATAATATGACCAGGATGGGTTGTTAGTATAACCAGGATGGGTTGATAATATGACTAGGATGGGTTGATAATATGACTAGGATGGGTTGTTAGTATAACCAGGATGGGTTGATAATATGACTAGGATGGGTTGTTAATATGACTAGGATGGGTTGTTAATATGACTAGGATGGGTTGATAATATGACTAGGATGGGTTGATAATATGACTAGGATGGGTTGTTAGTATAACCAGGATGGGTTGATAATATGACTAGGATGGGTTGTTAATATTACTAGGATGGGTTGATAATATGACTAGGATGGGTTGATAATATGACTAGGATGGGTTGTTAATATGACTAGGATGGGTTGTTAATATGACTAGGATGGGTTGATAATATGACTAGGATGGGTTGTTAATATGACTAGGATGGGTTGTTAATATGACTAGGATGGGTTGATAATATGACTAGGATGGGTTGATAATATGACTAGGATGGGTTGTTAATATGACTAGGATGGGTTGTTAATATGACTAGGATGGGTTGAAAATATGACTAGGATGGGTTGATAATATGACTAGGATGGGTTGTTAGTATAACCAGGATGGGTTGATAATATGACTAGGATGGGTTGTTAATATGACCAGGATGGGTTGATATTATGACCAGGATGGGTTGATAATTTGACTAGGATGGGTTGTTAATATGACCAGGATGGGTTGATAACAGGACCAGGATGGGTTGATAACATGACTAGGATGGGTTGATAACATGACTAGGATGGGTTGATAATATGACTAGGATGGGTTGTTAATATGACTAGGATGGGTTGATAATATGACTAGGTTGGGTTGATAATATGACTAGGATGGGTTGTTAATATGACCAGGATGGGTTGTTAATATGACTAGGATGGGTTGATAATATGACTAGGATGGGTTGTTAATATGACCAGGATGGGTTGTTAATATGACCAGGATGGGTTGTTAGTATAACCAGGATGGGTTGATAATATGACTAGGATGGGTTGATAATATGACTAGGATGGGTTGATAATATGACTAGGATGGGTTGATAACATGACTAGGATGGGTTGATAATATGACTAGGATGGGTTGATAATATGACTAGGATGGGTTGTTAATATGACCAGGATGGGTTGTTAGTATAACCAGGATGGGTTGATAATATGACTAGGATGGGTTGATAATATGACTAGGATGGGTTGTTAATATGACCAGGATTGGTTGATAACATGACCAGGATGGGTTGATAATATGGGTTGATAACATGACTAGGATGGGTTGATAATATGACTAGGATGGGTTGTTAGTATAACCAGGATGGGTTGATAATATGACTAGGATGGGTTGTTAATATTACTAGGATGGGTTGATAATATGACTAGGATGGGTTGATAATATGACTAGGATGGGTTGTTAATATGACTAGGATGGGTTGTTAATATGACTAGGATGGGTTGATAATATGACTAGGATGGGTTGTTAATATGACTAGGATGGGTTGTTAATATGACTAGGATGGGTTGATAATATGACTAGGATGGGTTGATAATATGACTAGGATGGGTTGTTAATATGACTAGGATGGGTTGAAAATATGACTAGGATGGGTTGATAATATGACTAGGATGGGTTGTTAGTATAACCAGGATGGGTTGATAATATGACTAGGATGGGTTGTTAATATGACCAGGATGGGTTGATATTATGACCAGGATGGGTTGATAATTTGACTAGGATGGGTTGTTAATATGACCAGGATGGGTTGATAACAGGACCAGGATGGGTTGATAACATGACTAGGATGGGTTGATAACATGACTAGGATGGGTTGATAATATGACTAGGATGGGTTGTTAATATGACTAGGATGGGTTGATAATATGACTAGGTTGGGTTGATAATATGACTAGGATGGGTTGTTAATATGACCAGGATGGGTTGTTAATATGACTAGGATGGGTTGATAATATGACTAGGATGGGTTGTTAATATGACCAGGATGGGTTGTTAATATGACCAGGATGGGTTGTTAGTATAACCAGGATGGGTTGATAATATGACTAGGATGGGTTGATAATATGACTAGGATGGGTTGATAATATGACTAGGATGGGTTGATAACATGACTAGGATGGGTTGATAATATGACTAGGATGGGTTGATAATATGACTAGGATGGGTTGTTAATATGACCAGGATGGGTTGTTAGTATAACCAGGATGGGTTGATAATATGACTAGGATGGGTTGATAATATGACTAGGATGGGTTGTTAATATGACCAGGATGGGTTGATAACATGACCAGGATGGGTTGATAATATGGGTTGATAACATGACTAGGATGGGTTGATAATAGGACCAGGATGGGTTGTTAATATGACTAGGATGGGTTGATAACACGACTAGGATGGGTTGATAATAGGACCAGGATGGGTTGTTAATATGACTAGGATGGGTTGATAACACGACTAGGATGGGTTGATAATACGACCAGGATGGGTTGATAATATGACTAGGATGGGTTGATAATATTAGTTGATATTATGACCAGGATGGGTTGATAATATGGGTTGATAATATTACCAGGATGGGTTGATAATATGACTAGGATGGGTTGTTAATATGACCAGGATGGGTTGATATTATGACCAGGATGGGTTGATAATATGACTAGGATGGGTTGTTAATATGACCAGGATGGGTTGATAATAGGACCAGGATGGGTTGATAACATGACTAGGATGGGTTGATAACATGACTAGGATGGGTTGATAATATGACTAGGATGGGTTGATAATATGACTAGGATGGGTTGATAATATGACTAGGATGGGTTGTTAATATGACCAGGATGGGTTGTTAGTATAACCAGGATGGGTTGATAATATGACTAGGATGGGTTGATAGTATGACCAGGATTGGTTGATAATATTACCAGGATGGGTTGATAACATGACTAGGATGCGTTGATAACATGACTAGGATGGGTTGATAATATGACCAGGATGGGTTGATAATATGACCAGGATGGGTTGATAATATGACCAGGATGGGTTGATAGTATGACCAGGATGGGTTGATAGTATGACCAGGATGGGTTGATAAAATGACCAGGATGGGTTGATAATACAACCAGGATGGGTTGATAATACAACCAGGATGGGTTGATAATACGACCAGGATGGGTTGATAATACAACCAGGATGGGTTGATAACATGACCAGGATGGGTTGATAATATGACCAGGATGGGTTGATAATACAACCAGGATGGGTTGATAACATGACCAGGATGGGTTGATAATATGACCAGGATGGGTTGATAATATGTCCAGGATGGGTTGATAACATGACCAGGATGTGCCTTTGGGTTCTGGACAAATGAAGAAAGTTGATATGAAAACAAATAGAACAGGCGAGGAAGACTTTATAAAAATAATTGCCTCCACGTTTTTTTGTGGTGGGATTTTTTCCTAGGCTCCTTTGAAGCAAAGTAAGATGAGCCTCATGATATGAAGTAAATGTTAAGTTTTCAAACATTTCAGTTTATACACTGCTCAAAAAAAATAAAGGGAACACTTAAACTACACAATGTAACTCCAAGTCAATCACACTTCTGTGAAATCAAACTGTCCACTTACGAAGCAACACTGATTGACAATAAATTGCACATGCTGTTGTGCAAGTGGAATAGACAACAGGTGGAAATTATAGGCAATTAGCAAGACACCCCCCAATAAAGGAGTGGTTCTGCAGGTGGGGACCACAGACCGCTTCTCAGTTCCTATGCTTCCTGGCTGATGTTTTGGTCACTTTTGAATGCTGGCGGTGCTTTCACTCTAGTGGTAGCATGAGACGGAGTCTACAACACACACAAGTGGCTCAGGTAGTGCAGCTCATCCAGGATGGCACATCAATGCGAAGAAGGAGGTTTGCTGTGTCTGTCAGCGTATGGAGTATGGAGGCGCTACCAGGAGACAGGCCAGTACATCAGGAGATGTGGAGGAGGCCGTAGGAGGGCAACAACCCAGCAGCAGGACCGCTACCTCCGCCTTTGTGCAA
>NC_143048.1:45140000-45162500 GCF_057628025.1 Oncorhynchus mykiss
AGAGGGAGAGGGGTAACTCCCCAGTGATAGAGAGAGAGAGAGGGGTAACTCCCCAGTGAGAGAGAGAGGGGTAACTCCCCAGTGAGAGAGAGAGGGGTAACTTCCCAGTGTGAGAGAGAGAGGGGTAACTCCCCAGTGAGAGAGAGAGAGAGGGGTACCTTCCCAGTGAGAGAGAGAGAGAGAGGGGTAACACCCCAGTGATAGAGAGAGAGAGGGGTAACTCCCCAGTCATAGAGAGAGAGAGGGGTAACTCCCCAGTGATAGAGAGAGAGAGAGGGGTAACTCCCCAGTGATAGAGAGAGGGGTAACACCCCAGTCATAGAGAGAGAGAGGGGTAACTCCCCAGTGATAGAGAGAGAGAGAGAGGGGTAACTCCCCAGTGATAGAGAGAGAGAGGGGGGTAACTCCCCAGTCATAGAGAGAGAGAGGGGTAACTCCCCAGTGATAGAGAGAGAGGGGGGGGTAACTCCCCAGTGATAGAGAGAGAGAGGGGGGTAACTCCCCAGTCATAGAGAGAGAGAGGGGTAACTCCCCAGTGATAGAGAGAGAGAGGGGGGTAACTCCCCAGTGATAGAGAGAGAGAGAGAGAGAGAGAGAGAGGGGTAACTCCCCAGTGATAGAGAGAGAGAGAGGGGTAACTCCCCAGTGATAGAGAGAGAGAGGGGGGTAACTCCCCAGTGATAGAGAGAGAGAGAAGGGTAACTCCCCGGTGATATAGAGAAAAATAGGGGTAACTCCCCAGAAAGAGAGAGAGGGGTAACTCCCCAGTGAGAGAGAGAGGGGTAACTCCCCTGTGAGAGAGAGAGGGGTAACTCCCCAGTGATAGAGAGAGAGAGGGGTAACTCCCCAGTGATAGAGAGAGAGAGAGAGGGGTAACTCCCCAGTGATAGAGAGAGGGGTAACTCCCCAGTGATAGAGAGGGGGGTAACTCTCTGGACGCCCCCACAGACTCAGTATCTCTCCATACCCTTAATAAAGACATATAACATGCATCCTTATTAAGTGTATGCAAATGATTGAGATACACAAATGAATTCCGTTCTCTCTGACAGTATGGGAGCTATGGACACACTCATTTACATATGCATAAATTAGACTCCCTCCTCGTATTCCCTCCTGCTTCTATGTGTAACAAAACATTAATGTTTCTCCACCTCTCTCCTTCTCCATCTCTCTCCTTCTCCATCTCTCTCCTTCTCCATCTCTCTCCTTCTCCATCTCTCTCCTTCTCTCTCCTTCTCCATCTCTCTCCTTCTCCTTCTCTCTCCTTCTCCATCTCTCTCCTTCTCTCTCCTTCTCCATCTCTCTCCTTCTCCTTCTCTCTCCTTCTCCATCTCTCTCCTTCTCTCTCCTTCTCCATCTATCTCCTTCTCCATCTCTCTCCTTCTCCATCTCTCTCCTTCTCCATCTCTCTCCTTCTCTCTCCTTCTCCATATCTCTCCTTCTCCATCTCTCTCCTTGTCTCTCCTTCTCCATCTCTCTCCTTCTCCTTCTCTCTCCTTCTCCATCTCTCTCCTTCTCTTGCCTTCTCTCTCCTTCTCCATCTCTCTCCTTCTCCATCTCTCTCCTTCTCCTTCTCTCTCCTTCTCCATCTCTCTCCTTCTCCTTCTCTCTCCTTCTCCATCTCTCTCCTTCTCCATCTCTCTCCTTCTCCATCTCTCTCCTTCTCCATCTCTCTCCTTCTCCATCTCTCTCCTTCTCCATCTCTCTCCTTCTCTTGCCTTCTCTCTCCTTCTCTTGCCTCTCTCCATCATCTCCATCTTTCTTTCCTTCTCTCTCTTCATCTCTCTCTCTCGTTCTCTTCTTCTCTCCACAGCTTTATAAAGAGATAGAGCTGGGCTCCAAAATAACCAAAGTCATCCAGTTCGACAGGGATGAGTCCTGTATGATTGGTTACGGTAAGGCTGAGTCCTGTATGATTGGTTACGGTAAGGATGAGTCCTGTATGATTGGTTACAGTAAAGATGAGTCCTGTATGATTGGTTACGGTAAGGCTGAGTCCTGTATGATTGGTTACGGTAAGGATGAGTCCTGTATGATTGGTTACAGTAAAGATGAGTCCTGTATGATTGGTTATGGTAAGGATGAGTCCTGTATGATTGGTTACGGTAAGGATGAGTCCTGTATGATTGGTTACGGTAAGGATGAGTCCTGTATGATTGGTTACGGTAAGGATGAGTCCTGTATGATTGGCTACGGTAAGGATGAGTCCTGTATGATTAGTTACGGCAAGGATGAGTCCTGTATGATTGGCTACGGTAAGGATGAGTCCTGTATGATTGGTTACGGTAAGGATCAGTCCTGTATGATTGGTTACGGTAAGGATCAGTCCTGTATGATTGGTTACGGTAAGGATGAGTCCTATATGATTAGCTACGGTAAGGATGAGTCCTGTATGATTGGTTACGGTAAGGATCAGTCCTGTATGATTGGTTACGGTAAGGATCAGTCCTGTATGATTGGTTACGGTAAGGATGAGTCCTATATGATTAGCTACGGTAAGGATGAGTCCTGGATGATTGGCTACGGTAAGGATGAGTCCAGTATGATCCTGTATGATTGGTTACGGTAAGGATGAGTCCTGTAGGATTGGTTACGGTAAGGATGAGTCCTGTATGATTGGTTTCGGTAAGGATGAGTCCTGTATGATTGGTTACGGTAAGGATGAGTCCTGTAGGATTGGTTACGGTAAGGATGAGTCCTGTAGGATTGGTTACGGTAAGGATGAGTCCTGTATGATTGGTTTCGGTAAGGATGAGTCCTGTATGATTGGCGACGGTAAGGATGAGTCCTGTATGATTGGCTACGGTAAGGATGAGTCCTGTATGATTGGCTACGGTAAGGATGAGTCCTGTATGATTGGCTACGGTAAGGATGAGTCCTGTATGATTGGTTACGGTAAGGATGAGTCCTGTATGATTGGCTACGGTAAGGATCAGTCCTGTATGATTGGTTACAGTAAAGATGAGTCCTGTATGATTGGTTACGGTAAGGATGAGTCCTGTATGATTGGCTACGGTAAGGATGAGTCCTGTATGATTGGCTACGGTAAGGATGAGTCCTGTATGATTGGCTACGGTAAGGATGAGTCCTGTATGATTGGCTACGGTAAGGATCAGTCCTGTATGATTGGCTACGGTAAGGATCAGTCCTGTATGATTGGCTACGGTAAGGATCAGTCCTGTATGATTGGCTACGGTAAGGATCAGTCCTGTATGACTGGCTACGGTAAGGATCAGTCCTGTATGATTGGTTACGGTAAGGATGAGTCCTGTATGATTGGCTACGGTAAGGATCAGTCCTGTATGATTGGCTACGGTAAGGATGAGTTCTGTATGATTGGTTACGGTAAGGATGAGTCCTGTATGATTGGCTACGGTAAGGATCAGTCCTGTATGATTGGCTACGGTAAGGATGAGTTCTGTATGATTGGTTACGGTAAGGATGAGTCCTGTATGATTGGCTACGGTAAGGATCAGTCCTGTATGATTGGTTACTTATTTTTTGAAGAAACATTCAAATGAAGGAGCTGGACAAGATGGCGGACTGAACACAACAGTGTAGATCACCTCAATATAAAAATGTAATATTCAATATCAGTAAGTCAGACTAAATATTAGCATTTCACAAACTGGTGAAACACAAAATAAATCATAAGGCTAGAGAAATGTATCGACAAATATTACTAAAACAAGCAACAGCCAAACATGACAGAGAGTAAAACAGGGGAACCAATCAACATGGAGAGTAAAACAGGAGAACCAGTCATCATGGAGAGTAAAACAGGGGAACCAATCAACATGGAGAGTAAACAGGGGAACCAATCATCATGGAGAGTAAAACAGGAGAACCAATCAACATGGAGAATAAAACAGGGGAACCAATCAACATGGAGAGTAAAACAGGGGAACCAATCAACATGGAGAGTAAACCAGGGGAACCAATCAACATGGAGAATAAAACAGGGGAACCAATCAACATGGAGAGTAAAACAGGGGAACCAATCAACATGGAGAGTAAAACAGGGGAACCAATCAACATGGAGAATAAAACAGGGGAACCAATCAACATGGAGAGTAAAACAGGGGAACCAATCAACATGGAGAGTAAAACAGGGGAACCAATCAACATGGAGAGTAAAACAGGGGAACCAATCAACATGGAGAATAAAACAGGGGAACCAATCAACATGGAGAGTAAAACAGGGGAACCAATCAACAAGGAGAGTAAAACAGGGGAACCAATCAACATGGAGAGTAAACAGGGGAACCAATCAACATGGAGAATAAAACAGGGGAACCAATCAACATGGAGAGTAAAACAGGGGAACCAATCAACAAGGAGAGTAAAACAGGGGAACCAATCAACATGGAGAGTAAACAGGGGAACCAATCAACATGGAGAGTAAAACAGGGGAACCAATCAACATGGAGAATAAAACAGGGGAACCAATCAACATGGAGAGTAAAACAGGGGAACCAATCAACATGGAGAGTAAAACAGGGGAACCAATCAACATGGAGAGTAAAACAGGGGAACCAATCAACATGGAGAGTAAAACAGGGGAACCAATCAACATGGAGAGTAAAACAGGGGAACCAATCAACATGGAGAGTTAAACAGGGGAACCAATCAACATGGAGAATAAAACAGGGGAACCAATCAACATGGAGAATAAAACAGGGGAACCAATCAACATGGAGAGTTAAACAGGGGAACCAATCAACCCAGACAGGATGACCACATCAGTGAATCAACCCACTCAGGTGACGCACCCCCTCCAGGGACGGCATGAGAGAGCCCCAGTAAGCCAGTGACTCAGCCCCTGTAATAGGGTTAGAGGCAGAGAATCCCAGTGGAAAGAGGGGAACCGGCCAGGCAGAGACAGCAAGGGCGGTTCGTTGCTCCAGAGCCATTCCGTTCACCTTCCCACTCCTGGGCCAGACTACACTCAATCATATGACCCACTGAAGAGATGAGTCTTCAGTAGAGACTTAAAGGTTGAGACCGAGTTTGCGTCTCTGACATGGGTAGGCAGACCGTTCCATAAAAATGGAGCTCTATAGGAGAAAGCCCTGCCTCCAGCTGTTTGCTTAGAAATTCTAGGGACAATTAGGAGGCCTGTGTCTTGTGACCGTAGTGTACGTGTAGGTATGTACGGCAGGACCAAATCAGAGAGATAGGTAGGAGCAAGCCCATGTAATGCTTTGTAGGTTAGCAGTAAAACCTTGAAATCAGCCCTTGCCTTGACAGGAAGCCAGTGTAGAGAGGCTAGCACTGGAGTAATATGATCAAATTTTTGGGTTCTAGTCAGGATTCTAGCAGCCGTATTTAGCACTAACTGAAGTTTATTTAGTGCTTTATCCGGGTAGCCGGAAAGTAGAGCATTGCAGTAGTCTAACCTAGAAGTGACAAAAGCATGGATTAATTTTTCTGCATCATTTTTGGACAGAAAGTTTCTGATTTTTGTAATGTTACGTAGATGGAAAAAAGCTGTCCTTGAAATGGTCTTGATATGTTCTTCAAAAGAGAGATCAGGGTCCAGAGTAACGCCGAGGTCCTTCACAGTTTTATATCCATGGTAGGGGTTGATTAATGGAACACCCAATACTGTCCATGGTAGGGGTTGATTAATGGAACACCCAATACTGTTCATGGTAGGGGTTGATTAATGGAACACCCAATACTGTCCATGGTAGGGGTTGATTAATTGAACACCCAATGCTGTCCATGGTAGGGGTTAATTAATGGAACACCCAATACTGTCCATGGTAGGGGTTAATTAATGGAACACCCAATACTGTCCATGATAGGGGTTAATTAATGGAACACCCAATGCTGTCCATGGTAGGGGTTGATTAATGGAACACCCAATGCTGTCCATGGTAGGGGTTGATTAATGGAACACCCAATACTGTCCATGGTAGGGGTTGATTAATGGAACACCCAATACTGTCCATGGTAGGGGTTGATTAATGGAACACCCAATACTATCCATGGTAGGGGTTGATTAATGGAACACCCAATACTATCCATGGTAGGGGTTGATTAATGGAACACCCAATACTGTCCATGGTAGGGGTTAATTAATGGAACACCCAATACTGTCCATGGTAGGGGTTGATTAATGGAACACCCAATACTGTCCATGGTAGGGGTTGATTAATGGAACACCCAATACTGTCCATGGTAGGGGTTGATTAATGGAACACCCAATACTGTCCATGGTAGGGGTTGAATAATGGAACACCCAATACTGTCCATGGTAGGGGTTGAATAATGGAACACCCAATACTGTCCATGGTAGGGGTTGAATAATGGAACACCCAATACTGTCCATGGTAGGGGTTGAATAATGGAACACCCAATACTGTCCATGGTAGGGGTTGATTAATGGAACACCCAATACTGTCCATGGTAGGGGTTGATTAATGGAACACCCAATACTGTCCATGGTAGGGGTTGAATAATGGAACACCCAATACTGTCCATGGTAGGGGTTGATTAATGGAACACCCAATACTGTCCATGGTAGGGGTTGATTAATGGAACACCCAATACTATCCATGGTAGGGGTTGATTAATGGAACACCCAATACTGTCCATGGTAGGGGTTGATTAATGGAACACCCAATACTGTCCATGGTAGGGGTTGATTAATGGAACACCCAATACTATCCATGGTAGGGGTTGATTAATGGAACACCCAATACTGTCCATGGTAGGGGTTGATTAATGGAACACCCAATACTGTCCATGGTAGGGGTTGATTAATGGAACACCCAATACTGTCCATGGTAGGGGTTGATTAATGGAACACCCAATACTGTCCATGGTAGGGGTTAATTAATGGAACACCCAATACTGTCCATGGTAGGGGTTGATTAATGGAACACCCAATACTGTCCATGGTAGGGAATGTAATAATACAAACATATATATAGAAAGAAAAGCTACCTTGAAATATAACTAATTGGAACACAAAAGCACTAATTCAACATGTTGGAGATAAATACACATCAGACCGAAGGCTCAGTATGTGTGGATGTGTTGAGATGGAAGGTGTGGTGTGTTTCCTGGTGCTTGGGAAAGTGGAGATAAATACACAGCAGACAGAAGGCTCAGTATGTGTGGATGTGTTGAGATGGAAGGTGTGGTGTGTTTCCTGGTGTTTGGGAAAGTGGAGATAAATACACACCAGACAGAAGGCTCAGTATGTGTGGATGTGTTGAGATGGAAGGTGTGGTGTGTTTCCTGGTGCTTGGGAAAGTGGAGATAAATACACACCAGACAGAAGGCTCAGTATGTGTGGATGTGTTGAGATGGAAGGTGTGGTGTGTTTCCTGGTGTTTGGGAAAGTGGAGATAAATACACAGCAGACAGAAGGCTCAGTATGTGTGGATGTGTTGAGATGGAAGGTGTGGTGTGTTTCCTGGTGCTTGGGAAAGTGGAGATAAATACACAGCAGACTGAAGGCTCAGTATGTGTGGATGTGTTGAGATGGAAGGTGTGGTGTGTTTCCTGGTGTTTGGGAAAGTGGAGATAAATGCACAGCAGACAGAAGGCTCAGTATGTGTGGATGTGTTGAGATGGAAGGTGTGGTGTGTTTCCTGGTGTTTGGGAAAGTGGAGATAAATACACACCAGACAGAAGGCTCAGTATGTGTGGATGTGTTGAGATGGAAGGTGTGGTGTGTTTCCTGGTGTTTGGGAAAGTGGAGATAAATACACACCAGACAGAAGGCTCAGTATGTGTGGATGTGTTGAGATGGAAGGTGTGGTGTGTTTCCTGGTGCTTGGGAAAGTGGAGATAAATACACAGCAGACAGAAGGCTCAGTATGTGTGGATGTGTTGAGATGGAAGGTGTGGTGTGTTTCCTGGTGCTTGGGAAAGTGGAGATAAATACACAGCAGACAGAAGGCTCAGTATGTGTGGATGTGTTGAGATGGAAGGTGTGGTGGTGTGTTTCCTGGTGCTTGGGAAAGTGGAGATAAATACACAGCAGACAGAAGGCTCAGTATGTGTGGATGTGTTGAGATGGAAGGTGTGGTGTGTTTCCTGGTGTTTGGGAAAGTGTGGCGTTAAGTGAGTGAGAAAGGAAATGGTTGCATATCCCAGAACCAATCTATGTCTGTGAGCAGGGGTTGGTGTTGGTGTTGTGCAGATGAGAGTTATACATTTTATAATGAATTATACATCTTATTTATTTATTTATTGTCCTATCATGGTGGAACGATCCACAACCCTATACCCTAGACACCCGCTAGAATGACCCAGATACTAAAGAGAAGTCCCTGCTGTTAGCTGTCTGTATGCTGCTGTTAGCTGTCTGTATGCTGCTGTTAGCTGTCTGTATGCTGCTGTTTGCTGTCTGTATGCTGCTGTTAGCTGTCTGTATGCTGCTGTTAGCTGCTGTTAGCTGTCTGTATGCTGCTGTTAGCTGTCTGTATGCTGCTGTTAGCTGTCTGTATGCTGCTGTTAGCTGCTGTTAGCTGCCTGTATGCTGCTGTTAGCTGTCTGTATGCTGCTGTTAGCTGCTGTTAGCTGCCAGTAGGCTGCTGTTAGCTGTCTGTATGCTGCTGTTAGCTGTCTGTATGCTGCTGTTAGCTGTCTGTATGCTGCCAGTATGCTGCTGTTAGTTGCTGTTAGCTGCCAGTAGGCTGCTGTTAGCTGTCTGTATGCTGCTGTTAGCTGCCTGTATGCTGCTGTTAGCTGTCTGTATACTACTGTTAGCTGCCTGTATGCTGCTGTTAGCTGTCTGTATGCTGATGTTAGCTGTCTGTATGCTGCTGTTAGCTGTCAGTATGCTGCTGTTAGCTGCCAGTATGCTGCTGTTAGTTGCTGTTAGCTGCCAGTAGGCTGCTGTTAGCTGTCTGTATGTTGCTGTTAGCTGTCAGTATGCTGCTGTTAGCTGTCTGTATGCTGCTGTTAGCTGTCTGTATGCTGCTGTTAGCTGTCAGTATGCTGCTGTTAGTTGCTGTTAGCTGCCAGTAGGCTGCTGTTAGCTGTCAGTATGCTGCTGTTAGCTGTCTGTATGCTGCTGTTAGTTGCTGTTAGCTGCCAGTAGGCTGCTGTTAGCTGCCAGTAGGCTGCTGTTAGCTGTCAGTATGCTGCTGTTAGCTGCCTGTATGCAGCCAAAATGCGGTCAGAGACCTTCTAAAGCAGTACAGCTGTCTTAACATACTGAGCCTGCCTGGCAGGGTTGGTCCTGCAGAGCCAGAGCCCCCTGATGGGAGAGCCTAATATACACGGAAATTCTCAACGCTGCTAATGAGAACCTTGACGACCTCGTACCTAGCCAGTGGGGTGCCCCCACCCAGGCAGTGGCAGTGCTGGCAACACTGGCAGCAGTAACCCATGGGGAGGGGGGGTCACACTCGGACATACAGAGAGGGGGCAAATTATTGTGGCCCTGGTGGCACAAAATAATCAAAAGGTCTGACTGCACAGAGATGCTTGGGGAATATGGGGCGACAGGTAGCCTAGTGGTTAGAGCGTTGGACTAGTTTAACTGAAAGGTTGCTGCATCGAATCCCCTGAGCTGACGAGGTAAAAATCTGCCGTTCTGCCCCTGAACAAGGCAGTTAACCCCACTGTTCCTAGGCCGTCATTGTAAATAAGGATTTGTTCTTTAACTGACTTAGTTAAATTAAGGTTAAATAATAATATGGTCACAACAGGTGAACATGTGTGGGTGTTTCAGGGGAAGGGGAGGGGGGGGGGGATCTGACCTCCATCATCTAGGACGTGACAATGGTTCATCAAATCCCCACATTTCTGCCCTTTTTATTTTGTAGCTCAGTCTTGCAGGCCGTCTCATAAAGCTGCAACTGTACACGCATTTGTAAATCAAGACCTTTCTTGAGTTGGGCTCTGAGATGGCGCAACTGTTGAGCATCTGGTTGTTTGTGGGGGGGAAAGGGGTTGAGTGTGTAGTGTGTGTGTGTGTATCCCACAACTGTTGAGCATCTGGTTGTATGTGGGGGGAAAGGGGTTGAGTGTGTAATGTGTGTGTGTGTGTGTGTGTGTGTGTGTGTGTGTGTGTGTATCCCACAACTGTTGCGAGGGAGTAAAATATGTTCGGGACAATATAGGATGAATCACAATAATTGTTTGCTAGACTGATGAGATGTAAAAATCCTTTACATAAACTGCCTAGATTACTGCAAATATGAATAATAATTATGGAGAAAAAAAAATGTTAATAGCAAAATATAATACTAATCGAGGTGAGGGCGAAATGCATCTGGCGGTTGATCTGCTTCTGTTCTGTGGGTGGCACTGTGCTGTTTTCAAAGGATGGGTCCCGGTCTCTCCGGGGCCATGGGATCCGGGGGGGGGGGGTCGTCTGCCAGTCATTGGGATGACAACCCAACTCTGGATGAGGAAAGGTTTTAAGCGGGTGGAATAGTGAGGACCAATTGGTGGTTTACTTAGCAGCAATGCAAAAGTCATGGTACAGTTATATAGACACTCAATCATCACGCTACTTTTTAATGGTAAGTTTACAAACATATATTATGATAAATAAAATTGTGAGTTGTCTCATTATGGTAATTGGTGAAATAAGTATAGCCAGTTCTAATTGTAATGGCTTAGCAGATAATAAGAAAAGATTACCAGTATTTATCTGAATAAAAGAGAAGGAATGTAATATCTATTGTTTACAGGAATCTCAGTCAACAATTTTAGATGAAGTTTTGTGGAAAAAGGACTTTTGGGGGACAAATATATTTCTCCCATGGGCAAAGAAATTCAAAAGGGGTGATGAAATTAATAAACAGTTTGCACATCTTAATCTTTTAATTTTATTGGCCAGTCTTGAGATATGATTTTTTTCTTTGCACCTCTGCCTAGAAGGCCAGCATCCTAGAGTCGCCTCTTCACTGTTGACGTTGAGACTGATGTGTTGCAGGTAGTATTTAATGAAGCTGCCAGTTGAGGACTTGTGAGGCGTCTGTTTCTCAAACTAGACACTCTAATGTACTTGTCCTCTTGCTCAGTTGTGCACAGGGGACACCCACTCCTCTTTCTATTCTGGTTAGAGACGGTGTACGCTGTTCTGTGAAGGGAGGAGTGCACACACAGCTTTGTACGAGATCTAGAGTTTCTTGGCAATTTCTCGCATGGAATATCAATTAGACTTTATCCGACATAACATAGGTACAGCACATCCCCTTATTGTATGGGACACTTTTAAATGTGCCTTTGGAGGCCATGCAATTCAGTATTCATTTATATAACAAAAGCCATTTAGGTCAAAAGAGTCCATCTTAACAAAGGAACTTGAAGGACTAACAGAACAGACAGGTGGCATAAAAACTACCATCGAGGCACAGAATAAGTTAGAGGAAACACCAAATGAAACGGAGGAACTTATTCTAGAAAGATCCAGTGTAATATAGTATAAAAATAAAGCTGGAAGGGATATGGGGGAAAATGCCCACAAATATATTTTTCAATCTTCAACATAGAAATGCAACAAATTTTTAGCAAATTTTTTTATCTTTAATTTACAATCTGAAGAAACGATGAGAATAGAAATGTTCAGTACTTTTCAAATAGAAATCCAAAATGGAGGGTGTTGAGAGATAGATGGGAGGGGTTGAATGGAGCTGAAGGGTGGGACTGGATGGTGTTGAGAGATAGATGGGAGGGGTTGAATGGAGCTGAAGGATGGGACTGGATGGTGTTGAGAGATAGACGGGAGGGGTTGAATGGAGCTGACGGGTGGGACTGGATGGTGTTGAGAGATAGACGGGAGGGGTTGAATGGAGCTGAAGGGTGGGACTGGATGGTGTTGAGAGATAGACGGGAGGGGTTGAATGGAGCTGACGGGTGGGACTAATAACAAGATAACCAATGTAAAACATACAGGAGTCTGTAAAATGCATATAGGTTCAGAAATGTTGTGAAATAACACAGTTACAAATCAATCAACTGGATGGACATCAGAAATAGAAGAAGGACTAAAAACAAACAAAATATAACTATTGTAAAATAGATTGTGTCTGTAAAATGTGTATAAGTATGGTACAGTTGAAGTCGGAAGTTTACATTTGCAAAATACATTCCTTAATTTCAGACATTTAATTAATAGTAAAAATTCCCTGTTTTAGGTCAGTTAGGATCACCACTTTATTTTAAGAATGTGAAATGTCAGAATAATAGTAGAGTGATTTATTTCTTTCAGCTTTTATTTCTTCTCATTCCTAGTGGGTCAGAAGTTTACATACACTCAATTAGTATTTGGTAGCATTGCCTTTTAAATTGTTTAACTTGGGTCAAACGTTTCGGGAAGCCTTCCACAAGCTTCCCACAATTAGTTGGGTGAATTCTGGCCCATTCCTCCTGACGAAGCTGGTGTAACTGAGTCAGGTTTGTAGGCCTCCTTGCCTTGCACACGCTATTTCAGTTCTGCCCACAAATCTTCTATGGGATTGAGGTCAGGGCTTTGTGATGGTCACTCCGATACCTTGACTTTGTTGTCCTTAAGCCATTTTGCCACAGCTTTGGAAGTATGCTTGGGGTCATTGTCCACTTGGAAGACCCATTTGTGACCAAGCTTTAACTTCCTGACTGATGTCTTGAGATGTTGCTTCAATATATCCACATACTTTTCTTTCCTCGTGATGTCATCTATTTTGTGAAGTGCTCCAGTACCTCCTGCAGCAAAGCACCTCCACAACATGATGCTGTCACCCCCGTGCTTCACGGTTGGGATGGTGTTCTTCGGCTTGCAAGCCTCCCCCTTTTTTCCTCCAAACATAACGATGGTCATTATGGCCAAATAGTTCTATTTTGGTTTCATCAGACCAGAGGACATTTCTCCAAAAAGTACGATCTTTGTCCCCATGTGCAGTTGCAAACCGTAGTCTGGCTTTTTTATTTCGGTTTTGTAGCAGTGTCTTCTTCCTTGCTGAGCGGCCTTTCAGGTTATGTCGATATAGGACTCGTTTTACTGTGGATATAGATACTTTTGTACCTGTTTCCTCCAGCATCTTCACAAGGTCCTTTGCTATTGTTCTGGGATTGATTTGCACTTTTCGCACCAAAGTACGTTCATCTCTAGGAGACAGAACGGGTCTCCTTCCTGAGAGGTATGACAGCTGCGTGGTCCCATGGTGTTTATACTTGTGTACTATTGTTTGTACAGATGAACGTAGTACCTTCAGGTGTTTGGAAATTGCTCCCTAGGATGAACCAGACTTGTGGAGGTCCACAAGGTCTTGGCTGATTTCTTTAGATATTCCCATGATGTCAAGCAAAGAGGCACTGAGTTTGAAGGTAGGCCTTGAAATACATCCACAGGTACACCTCCAATTGGCTCAAATTATGTCAATTAGCCTATCAGAAGCTTCTAAAGCCATAGCATAATTTTCTGTAATTTTCCAAGCTGTTTAAAGGCACAGGCAACTTAGTTAATGTAAACTTCTGACCCATTTGAATTGTGGTACAGTGAATTATAAGTGAAATAATCTCTAAACAATTGTTGGAAAAATGACTTGTGTCATGCACAAAGTAGATGTCCCAACCGACTTGCCAAAACTATAGTTTGTTAACAAGAAATTTGTGGAGTGGTTGAAAAACGAGTTTTAATGACTCAAACCTAAGTGTATGTAAACTTCCTACTTCAACTGTAAATAACAATCCATTGATTACTGTAGAAGCTGGAAGTAGAGGTCTATATATTTACTCCAAAAATGTATGGAGGATTGGAAATGATGCAGACAATTACATTGATGGAAGCATCAGTCTATCTGCAAAATATTAAAGCTGATCCACCCCCTAGAAAAAAAGGGATGGGTCCTGTTTGATTGGCTACGGTAAGGATGAGTCCTGTTTGATTGGCTACGGTAAGGATTAGTTCTGTATGATTGGTGACGGTAAGGATGAGTCCTGTATGATTGGCTACGGTAAGGATGAGTCCTGTATGATTGGTTATGGTAAGGATGAGTCCTGTTTGATTGGTTACGGTAAGGATGAGTCCTGTATGATTGGCTACGGTAAGGATGAGTTCTGTATGATTGGTGACGGTAAGGATGAGTCCTGTATGATTTGCTACGGTAAGGATGAGTCCTGTATGATTGACTACGGTAAGTAGGAGTCCTGTATGATTGGCTACGGTAAGGATGAGTCCTGTTTGATTGGCTACGGTAAGGATTAGTTCTGTATGATTGGTGACGGTAAGGATGAGTCCTGTATGATTTGCTACGGTAAGGATGAGTCCTGTATGATTGACTACGGTAAGTAGGAGTCCTGTATGATTGGCTACGGTAAGGATGAGTCCTGTTTGATTGGCTACGGTAAGGATTAGTTCTGTATGATTGGTGACGGTAAGGATGAGTCCTGTATGATTGACTACGGTAAGGATGAGTCCTGTATGATTGACTACGGTAAGGATGAGTTCTGTATGATTGACTACGGTAAGGATGAGTTCTGTATGATTTGCTACGGTAAGGATGAGTCCTGTATGATTGACTACGGTAAGTAGGAGTCCTGTATGATTGACTACGGTAAGGATGAGTCCTGTTTGATTGACTACGGTAAGGATGAGTTCTGTATGATTTGCTACGGTAAGGATGAGTCCTGTATGATTGACTACGGTAAGGATGAGTCCTGGATGATTGACTACGGTAAGGATGAGTCCTGTATGATTGACTACGGTAAGGATGAGTCCTGGATGATTGACTACGGTAAGGATGAGTCCTGTATGATTGACTACGGTAAGGATGAGTCCTGGATCCTATGAATCTCATTCTCACAATTTCATCATCTATTATAATTGCAATGCCAGTGTGTTCATCCCAAATGGATTTCTGTTATTTATATAGTGCTCTACTTTGGGCCCTGGTTAAAAGTAGTGCACTTCACTGTAAAGGGAATAGGGTGACATTTGGGACGCAGGCCTATTTCATACATGTCCACATTCACAGATCATTTGGGACGCAGGCCTATTTCATACATGTCCACATTCACAGATCATTTGGGACGCAGACCTATTTCATACATGTCCACATTCACAGATCATTTGGGACGCAGGCCTATTTCATACATGTCCACATTCACAGATCATTTGGGACGCAGGCCTATTTCATACATGTCCACATTCACAGATCATTTGGGACGCAGGCCTATTTCATACATGTCCACATTCACAGATCATTTGGGACGCAGGCCTATTTCATACATGTCCACATTCACAGATCATTTAACATGCTAAGAATGCAGTTCTGAAGCGACTTCCCTTTCTATTACAATCATGTTGTAGTATACAGTGTCTAAATGTCCACCAGTGATAGAATATTTTCACTAGCAGATGTGTTGTCATGTATTCTGTTATTCTAGTCACGTCTCAGATTACTTGTATTTGTTAGACTGATCCCTGTCGGTGATTTGGTGATGTGTGTTGAGTAATGAATTGATTCTCTCTCCTCTTATCCCCCTCTCCTTCCTCTTTCTCTTCTCATCCCCCTCCTCCGTCTCTCTTCTCCGCCCCCTCTCCTCTCCCTCCGTCTCTCCTCTCATCCCCCTCCTCCGTCTCTCCTCTCCCTCCGTCTCTCCTCTCCCTCCGCCCCCTCTCCTCTCCCTCCGTCTCTCCTCTCTGCCCTCTCTCCTCTCCCTTCGTCTCTCTCCTCTCCCTCCGTCTCTCCTCTCCCTCCGTCTCTCCTCTCCCTCCGCCCCCTCTCCTCTCCCTCCGTCTCTCCTCTCTGCCCCCTGTCCTCTCCCTCTCTCTTTCCCTCCTCTGTCTCTCCTCTCTGCCCCCTCTCCTCTCTCTCTCTCTTTCCCTCCTCTGTTTCTCCTCTCCCGCCCCCTCTCCTCTCTGCCTCCTGTCCTCTCCCTCTCTCTTTCCCTCCTCCGTCTCTCCTCTCCCTCCGTCTCTCCTCTCCGCCCCCTCTCCTCTCCCCCTATCTTTCCCCCCTCCATCTCTCCTCTCCTCCAGGGTTTTCCATCTCAGTGGTGGAGGAGGATTCAGTGCAGCAGCTCTACATTACCGATGTGAAGGCGGGAGGATTAGCCTTCGCTAAAGGTTCCTTACCACACACACCATCTATAGTGGGAAGATACCATATGATTAGAGATGGACCAGAACCAGACAGAGAGGGCAGGTAGTGGGAAGATGGACCAGAACCAGACAGAGAGGGCAGGTAGTGGGAAGATGGAACAGAACCAGACAGAGAGGGCAGGTAGTGGGAAGATGGACCAGAACCAGACAGAGAGGGCAGGTCGAGGGAAGATGGACCAGAACCAGACAGAGAGGGCAGGTCGAGGGAAGATGGACCAGAACCAGACAGAGAGGGCAGGTAGTGGGAAGATGGACCAGAACCAGACAGAGAGGGCAGGTAGTGGGAAGATGGACCAGAACCAGACAGAGAGGGCAGGTAGTGGGAAGATGGACCAGAACCAGACAGAGAGGGCAGGTAGTGGGAAGATGGACCAGAACCAGACAGAGAGGCCAGGTCGAGGGAGGATGGACCAGAACCAGACAGAGAGGGCAGGTAGTGGGAAGATGGACCAGAACCAGACAGAGAGGGCAGGTCGAGGGAAGATGGACCAGAACCAGACAGAGAGGGCAGGTAGTGGGAAGATGGACCAGAACCAGACAGAGAGGCCAGGTCGAGGGAGGATGGACCAGAACCAGACAGAGAGGGCAGGTAGTGGGAAGATGGACCAGAACCAGACAGAGAGGCCAGGTCGAGGGAGGATGGACCAGAACCAGACAGAGAGGGCAGGTAGTGGGAAGATGGACCGGAACCAGACAGAGAGGGCAGGTAGTGGGAAGATGAACCAGAACCAGACAGAGAGGGCAGGTAGTGGGAAGATGGACCAGAACCAGACAGAGAGGGCAGGTCGAGGGAAGATGGACCAGAACCAGACAGAGAGGGCAGGTAGTGGGAAGATGGACCAGAACCAGACAGAGAGGGCAGGTCGAGGGAAGATAACATATGATTGGTTTCATCATCAGCCATCTCAATACAAGCCACAAAAAGAGGGTGGCTGTACAATCAACGATTAAATAATTACTACAGCTGATGAGCCATTTATAAAACTGTGTGTGTGTGTGTGTGTGTGTGTGTGTGTGTGTGTGTGTGTGTGTGTGTGTGTGTGTGTTAGGGGAATGTTCTCTCCAGTGCTTATGTGAACGAGGTCAATATGGGAGTTGTGATTTTATTTTTTTAGAAATGAAATGCATATTAATGGCTGGTTCGATTCAAGGTGCAGGGGAACCAGAGAAAACAGCCCTCCGGTCAGTCTCAAGTCTTCTGATTAGAATGATAATCTGACGACCCACTGACAAGTGTCTTTGTCCCAAACGTACACCCCATTACTTATAGAGTACACAGGCATCTCCCTGACATGATGAGGATCTCTGTAGCATATAACCATAGGAGATCCGTACTGCAGATTAGAGGGGCCTTTCTCAGGTCACATAGAGAGGGAAATGGATCCCTCCTGGGGCTGAGAGAGAGAGAATCAACGACCTCATGGTGCCAGGAAAGAGTGAAGACCATATAAATATGATATTGTATAGTATAGACAGTGTGAGACCCCCTTCCCCACCTCCACACACACACACACTAATATACCATCTTGGCTCTTCAGGTCTGAATGCGGGGGATGAGATCTTGCAGCTGAATGGGAAAGACTCGTGCAGATTGAAGTTCGGGGACATGAAGGGGGCGTTTTCCCAGGCCTCTCTGTCCCTGACCGTCAACACTCTGCCCTCCACGGACCGACGACAAATCTGTTACCTGCCCCCCCGACGCTCTGACGCACAGGAAGTCCTCCACACAGACATCTTCTCTATGAACCAGGGTGAGTTACTGTAGTCCTCCACATAGACATCTTCTCTATGAACCAGGGTGAGTTACAGTAGTCCTCTACACAGACATCTTCTCTCTGAACCAGGGTGAGTTACAGTAGCCCTCTACACAGACATCTTCTCTATGAACCAGGGTGAGTTACAGGAAGTCCTCCACACAGACATCTTCTCTGTGAACCAGGGTGAGTTACAGTAGTCCTCGACACAGACATCTTCTCTATGAACCAGGGTGAGTTACAGTAGTCCTCCACACAGACATCTTCTCTATGAACCAGGGTGAGTTACAGTAGACCTCTACACAGACATCTTCTCTATGAACCAGGGTGAGTTACAGTAGACCTCTACACAGACATCTTCTCTATGAACCAGGGTGAGTTACAGTAGACCTCTACACAGACATCTTCTCTATGAACCAGGGTGAGTTACAGTAGTCCTCTACACAGACATCTTCTCTATGAACCAGGGTGAGTTACAGTAGTTCTCCACACAGACATCTTCTCTATGAACCAGGGTGAGTTACAGTAGTCCTCTTTACTGACGTGAACCAGGATATGTAAGATCTGTATCCCAAATGGCTATTCCCTTTTCACAGCCTACACCTTATGTGGCCCGGGTCAAAAGTAGTGTACTGAATAGGGTGCCATTTGGGATGCTGGTGATTTATTATTATGCTAGCTGGACAGCGACCTCATCGTGGTCCGTCTGATGTGTTCTTTCTGCTCCAGAGGAGATTCTGGATGACGGGGTTGGTCTGACGCTGGAGAGTTCTGGAGACAGCCTGGACGACGACTCTGAGAGCTTCAGCGAGGCAGACCAATGCAGAAAGGTAGGAGTCTCGTATCTCTTCATTTCTTAATGTTTTTTACCCTTTTCTTTAAGCGGTGATGTCTGAGATGTGGGATACAACAGACAGACGTTAAAGGTTACGATATGTTCCCTGAACATTTGTTCTAGAGGTGGTCTGTACTAGTGGTCTGTACTAGTGGTCTGTACTAGTGGTCTGTACTAGTGGTTCATCTCTGGGGATGTGAGTTGCTTTTGGGATAGAGGTGTCGATTTGTTATCAATCTCAATATGCAGCATATCTCAGTATCAGCAATATCCTGCTTTCAGGCTTTTATTCTGAGTGCTCCACTTGGGACACGCCCTTTTGTAGTATAGGCCTGGTTTCAGGCAGTCTGCTCTCTAGGCCTGGTTTCAGGCAGTCTGCTCTCTAGGCCTGGTTTCAGGCAGTCTGCTCTCTAGGCCTGGTTTCAGGCAGTCTGCTCTCTAGGCCTGGTTTCAGGCAGTCTGCTCTCTAGGTTTCAGGTAGTCTGCTCTCTAGGCCTGGTTTCAGGCAGTCTGCTCTCTAGGTTTCAGGCAGTCTGCTCTCTAGGCCTGGTTTCAGGCAGTCTGCTCTCTAGGTTTCAGGCAGTCTGCTCTCTAGGCCTGGTTTCAGGCAGTCTGCTCTCTAGGTTTCAGGCAGTTTGCTCTCTAGGCCTGGTTTCAGGCAGTCTGCTCTCTAGGTTTCAGGCCGTCTGTTCTCTTGGCTCTTTCAGGCCTGAGGTTCATTATATCTCCACCTGACACTAATGTCTGACACCTGCTGGAGTTCACACTTCCTTCCTCTCTTCCTCCTCCATTATTTACTATGTTCACTGCAGTTTTTCCTTTCTTACTCTCTGTCTCTCCTCTCTCTGTCTCTGTGTCCCTCTTTGCTCCCTCCTCTCTGTCTCTCTCTGTCTCTCTGTCTGTCTCTCTCTCTCTCTCTCTCTCTCTCTCTCCTCTCTCTTTGTGTCTCTCCCTCTCCTCTCTCTCTGTGTCTCTCTCTCATCTGTCTCTATCTCCCTCTCCTCTCTCTCTGTCTCTCTCTCATCTGTCTATGTGTCTCTCTCTCCCTCTCATCTGTCTCTGTGTCTCTCTCTCCCTCTCATCTGTCTCTGTCTCTCTGTCTCCTCTCTCTCTCCTCTCTCTCTCTCTCCTCTCTCTCTGTGTCTCTCCCTCTCCTCTCTCTCTGTGTCTCTCTCTCTCATCTGTCTCTCTCTCCCTCTCCTCTCTCTCTGTCTCTCTCTCATCTGTCTATGTGTCTCTCTCTCCCTCTCCTCTCTCTGTCTCTCTGTCTCCTCTCTCTCTCTCTCTCAATTCAATTCAATTCAATTCAATTCAATTCAAGGGCTCTATTGGCATGGGAAACATGTGTTAACATTGCCAAAGCAAGTGAGGTAGACAACATACAAAGTGAATATATAAAGTGAAAAACAACAAAAATGAACAGTAAACATTACACATACAGAGGTTTCAAAACATTACAAATGTCATATTATATATATATATATATATATATACACAGTGTTTTAACAATGTACAAATGGTTAAAGGACACAAGATAAAATAAATAAGCATAAATATGGGTTGTATTTACAATGGTGTTTGTTCTTCACTGGTTGCCCTTTTCTCGTGGCAACAGGTCACACATCTTGCTGCTGTGATGGCACACTGTGGAATTTCACCCAGTAGATATGGGAGTTTTTCAAAATTGGATTTGTTTTCGAATTCTTTGTGGATCTGTGTAATCTGAGGGAAATATGTCTCTCTAATATGGTCATGCATTGGGCAGGAGGTTAGGAAGTGCAGCTCAGTGTCCACCTCATTTTGTTGGCAGTGAGCACATAGCCTGTCTTCTCTTGAGAGCCATGTCTGCCTGCGGTGGCCTTTCTCAATAGCAAGGCTATGCTCACTGAGTCTGTACATAGTCAAAGCTTTCCTTAATTTTGGGTCAGTCACAGTGGTCAGGTATTCTGCCACTGTGTACTCTCTGTGTAGGGCCAAATAGCATTCTAGTTTGCTCCATTTTTTTTGTTAATTCTTTCCAATGTGTCAAGTCATTTTCTCATGATTTGGTTGGGTCTAATTGTGCTGCTGTCCTGGGGCTCTGTAGGGTGTTTTTGTGTTTGTGAACAGAGCCCCAGGACCAGCTTGCTTAGGGGACTCTTCTCCAGGTTCATCTCTCTGTAGGTGATGGCTTTGTTATGGAAGGTTTGGGAATCGCTTCCTTTTAGGTGGTTATAGAATTTAACGGCTCTTTTCTGGATTTTGATAATTAGTGGGTATCGGCCTAATTCTGCTCTGCATGCATTATTTGGTGTCCTACGTTGTACACTGAGGATATTTTTGCAGAATTCTGCGTGCAGAGTCTCAATTTGGTGTTTGTCCCATTTTGTGAAGTCTTGGTTGGTGAGCGGACCCCAGACCTCACAACCATAAAGGGCAATGGGCTCTATGACTGATTCAAGTATTTTTAGCCAGATCCTAATTGGCATGTTGAATTTTACGTTCCTTTTGATGGCATAGAATGCCCTTCTTGCCTTGTCTCTCAGATCGTTCACAGCTTTGTGGAAGTTACCTGTGGCGCTGATGTTTAGGCCAAGGTATGTATAGTTTTTTGTGTGCTCTAGGGCAACAGTGTCTAGATGGAATTTGTATTTGTGGTCCTGGTGACTGGACCTTTTTTGGAACACCATTATTTTGGTCTTACTGAGATTCACTGTCAGGGCCCAGGTCTGACAGAATCTGTGCATAAGATCTAGGTGCTGCTGTAGGCCCTCCTTGGTTGGTGACAGAAGCACCAGATCATCAGCAAACAGCAGACATTTGACTTCGGATTCTAGTAGGGTGATGCCTTGTGCTGCAGACTTTTCTAGTGCCCGCGTCAATTCGTTGATATATATGTTGAAGAGGGTGGGGCTTAAGCTGCATCCCTGTCTCACCCCACGGCCCTGTCTGAAGAAATGTGTGTGTTTTTTTGCCAATTTTAACCGTACACTTGTTGTTTGTGTACATGGATTTTATAATGTCGTATGTTTTACCCCCAACACCACTTTCCATCAGTTTGTATAGCAGACCCTCATGCCAAATTGAGTCGAAGGCTTTTTTGAAATCAACAAAGCATGAGAAGACTTTGCCTTTGTTTTGGTTTGTTTGGTTGTCAATTAGGGTGTGCAGGGTGAATACATGGTCTGTTGTACGGTAATTTGGTAAAAAGCCAATTTGACATTTGCTCAGTACATTGTTTTCATTGAGGAAATGTACGAGTCTGCTGTTAATGCAGAGGATTTTCCCAAGGTTACTGTTGACGCATATTCCACGGTAGTTATTGGGGTCAAATTTGTCTCCACTTTTGTGGATTGGGGTGATCAGTCCTTGTTTCCAAATATTGGGAAGATGCCAGAGCTAAGGATGATGTTAAAGAGTTTTAGTATAGCCAATTGGAATTTGTTGTCTGTATATTTGATCATTTCATTGAGGATACCAATGTCTCTCCCTCTCCTCTCTCTCTCTGTGTCTCGCCCTCTCCTCTCTCTGTGTCTCTCTCTCTCATCTGTCTCTGTGTCTCTCTCTCTCATCTGTCTCTGTGTCTCTCTCTCTCCTCTCTCTCTCTCTGTCTCTCCCTCTCCTCTCTCTTTGTCTCTCCCTCTCCCTCCCTCTCCTCTCTCTCTGTCTCTCCCTCTCCTCTCTCTCTATGTCTCTCCCTCTCCTCTCTCTCTCTGTCTCGCTCTCCCTCTCCTCTCTCTGTGTCTCTCCCTCTCCTCTCTCTGTGTCTCTCCCTCTCCTCTCTCTCTGTGTCTCTCCCTCTCCTCTCTCTCTGTCTCTCCCTCTCCTCTCTCTCTGTGTCTCTCCCTCTCCTCTCTCTCTCTGTC